>NW_028325230.1:0-159709 GCF_987193195.1 Phasianus colchicus | reverse complement strand
GAAGGCAGGAGAATGTAGAAATAAGAAAGATGAATGGCATGGTCTAATCACAAAAAGTACAAAGAAGGGCTGGGGCAACAAGTAGCTGAAGAGCCTATCAGGAGCTCGGGCTTTGCAATGTGTATGAGCTTCATTAGCGCCAACATAAATGCACGCAACCTTCTGATTAAAGTTGAGACTTTCTGATCAATTCTGTGGTCGTGTGTTTGTCTCCCACCGAGCTCCGACAATGCTTGTGCATTGGGATGGCATGTAGCTCAGGTAGTACCCCTTCCTCCGGGGTGGACCAAGGATTCCCAAGGGATGCAATGTATGGTTGCCCTGTACCAGGAGAAAACAGCCTGGGAAAATGAAGCCTGAAAATCACTCTCCCTGTTGTTTCCCCGGATATCAGAGATAGATGACAAAATCCCTCCTGCATTCTCTATGGCCATACAGCTTGTCTCTCAAGGCAGGGTGTGAGGGCTATCAGGCCTATAGGGAATTTCTCACTGTGCAGTGGAACCTTGGATGTTACGAAGGATTTGGCGGGGAACTATTCAAGGCTGGGAATCCCCAGAGCGGATCTCTGGTGGCATTGCGGTGGGAAGATCTTACGGTCCACTCTCCCATCTCATTGGGGAGGTACCTGTGCACTTGTTCAACTGGCTATACCGTTCACTCTGGCATTTGAGAAGGATCTATCTCACATTCACAAAAGGAACAGAAGGAGCCTAGGGGCCCCATTTGATGATGATACAATATATAAAGACTCAATTGGGGTGCCCAGAGGTGTCCCTGATGAATTTAAGGCTAGAAATCAATTGCTGCAGGATTTGAATCTCTATTCTGGTGGGTGACAATTAACAAAAATGTAGATTGTATAAACTACATCTATTACAATCAGCAGAGATTTATAAACTATACAAAGGAGGCAATAAAGGGAATTGCAGAACAATTGGATGCTACAAGCAGGATGGCCTGGGAGAATAGGATCGCCCTAGACATGATATTAGCTGAAAAAGGGTGTGTGTGTGTGATGTTGGGCACCCAATGCTGTACCTTTATCGCAAATAACACAGCCCCAGCTAGCACAATAACTAGAGCATTACGGGGGCTTACTACTCTTGCCAGTGAATTAGCAGAAAACTCAGGAATAGGTAATTCCCTCACTGGGTGTTTGGAGTCCTGGTTTGGCAAATGGAAAGGGATGATTGTGTCCTTATTTACTTCTTTGACTGTGGCAGCAGGAGTCCTGACGGCCGTCGGTTGCTGTATTATCCCCTGCGTGGGGGGATTGGTGCAGCGATTAACAGAAACTGCGCTGCCTAAGCAAACAGCAGTGGAACCACCACCGCACTCGGATAAAATGATGATATTAGACGAAATGGAGAATGAAGAAAATGAAGAAGTTTTTAGAATCGTACCTTTAAAAAAAGAAAAAAAGAAAAAAGAAAAAAAAAGGGAATTGCAGAAATCAACACTTTGAAAGAAAAAGAGGGGGGAATTGTGGAAATGGAATGTTGTTTCTGCATTTGACATTAATAAGAGCAGCTGGTTTGAAGAAGTAGAACATCATGCATTTGTATTCTGTAACTTATCCTTAGAAATAGTGATCTAAGAAGTAAAATACCGTATATGTTAGCGGTATGTTTTAAAACATTATTACTGAATTATGTGATTAATTCTTTCTTGCAAAACTGAATAGTTGTTAAATGGTCCAAACAATGCGAGTATAGCGTGTTAGGGATTAGAAAACATACTGTAGAGTTGTTCTGTTAGATAAGAAACTGCCAGCAAGAGAAAAACAGATGTAGCAAACATCAGAGAAGCCAGGGCCTCTACACAAGGCCGGACTGTCTCACTCCGTGAGGAGTTGGGACGTGACAGGCAGGCGCCAAGATAGCACAGAAACATAAGCTCTTAGTTGTTTAATTACCCCTAGCATTTGTGCCCTTTACACTGGTCACTGTTCTGGTCATCCCTCTGTCCTCGCACAGAGATAAGCTGGGAAGGAGGACAGAGGGGAGTGTCTTGGAGCCCGCCTGCGGCACCCTGAGGTTCCCACAGAGTGGGACAGCTCTGCTTCGTGCAAAGGCCCTGGCTCCTTGAAAGCGTGTTCAATGTGTTTCACTTCTGCTGGCCTAACGAACCACCTCACAGCGGGTTTCCCGGTTCAGAACACTACACCCACATCGCTTAGGACATCTAGAGCCTACCGCAGCTTTGTGAGAAAGGATTTCTCACGTTAACTCGGTAACTGCGTTTCTAAAACACGTTACTAAGGTGCGCACGGAACTTCTACTTTTCACATCAGCTGTTTCTAAGGATGCGCCACAGCGCGCTTCTTCAGATCAACCGCCCTTTCCAATACCCGACGCAGAAACGACGCTTCCGCTCTCCGCGGCGCGTCGCTACGGGTGAGGAGAGCGGCTCGGTACGCCTCACCGCGCCGAGCTCCGTAAGACGCGCGAGGGCAGGCCGGCCGAGGACGGGACCGGCGGCGCGCGCAGCCCCTCGCGGCGCCCGGCAGCCCGCGCCGAGCGGCCCGACGTCCCGCGGCTCAAAGCGCCGCCGCGCGAAGCGCGAACCGGCCGCTCGGTGCCGCGCATGCGCCGCCCCGCCCCGCGCTGTGACGTCGCACGTCGCCGCGGTCGGCAGGGAGGGCGTTCCGCCGCGTGCGGCGGGGAGCTCCCTTAGTGGCGCGCGAGCGCCGGCCTTCCGCCGTTCCCTCTCGCTCGCTCCCTCTCGCTCGCTCCCTCTCGCTCGCTCCCTCTCCCGGCCATGGCACGGCGCACGAGGCCCGAGGTGGAGCGGTACGTCGCCTCCGTGCAGGCCGCCGCCTCCTCTCCCAGAGCGGTGAGTGCTGCGGCCCGGCCGGCGCCGCCGGCGGCGCTCCCTCGGCCTTCCCCGGGCCGCGGTGGGGGCCGCTCCCCGCCCGCCCCGTCCCTCCGCCCCTCCCGCGGGTGCCGGGCCCGAGGGCGGGCTCCTCCGGCGGGGAGTCGAAGCCGAGGGAGGCTGCCGGCGGGCGGGCGCGGAGTCGCCTCTTCGGAAACGCGGTTCGCCGCAGCTGCGCGCCTCGGAAAGCCGCTGAGCCCTCGGCGGCTTCGGAAGGAGCCCGGCGGCGGGGCGGAGTTCGGCTCCCTCCCGTTCCGTGGGCACGGTCCCCGGGCTTCCGGCCTTCCCTCTCTCGAGGAGCCGGAATAGGGAACGCGTGCCGTTCGGCTTTGGGCTCGTTTGGCCGCTGTGCGGCTGCTGTTGCCGTGGGTGCGACGGCGTTGTGAAACGCCGGCAGGAAGAGAGGGAGAGGCGGGGGGAAATAGCTCTGCTGCCTGCGTTGGTGGCTGGGCAGCCGGGTGATCCCCTGCTCTCTGGAACGACTGGCTGTGGAGCGCGGTCGGTGATGGAAGTAGCTGCTGGTCTTCCTGTTGCGTTGATTTTGGAGAGGAGGGTTGTGCGAGGCTGCCGGCGTTTCTTTTGAAGTTCCTTTCCAGCCCCGTTTACGAGGAGGCGGGGCAGGCGAGAGAGGAAGGTGACAGAAGCATGGACAGGAGGAGCTTGATTTGTGGCATTTGTTTTCTTCTGCAACGTAGATAGGTTGCAAGAGAAACAGCTTGTATGTAGCTGACCCCATTCTCCTCTCTTTAGTCGGAAGTGTGCTTGTGAAAAGTAACAAGTGTGAGGACTTGCTTTGCTACTAACCTCAGTTTCGCTTTGGTAGCCTTTGCCAGTTACTGGGAAGAAATGTTATTTTCTTACTCCTGTGTCTTTCAAAAACAAAGCCCAGACTACAAGGAGTGAACTGGAGCTGATAGCTGTGAAGACACCTTTGGAAGTATTATGCACCCCTGGAAAGAAGGGTCTCCCTACTCAATTACTTCAAAAGTACTGTATATTTAAAATGTACCTTTTGTTTTTTTTTCTTCAGAGATCGTTAAAAGGATTCTTTTTTGCTAAGCTGTACTTTGAGATAAAAGAATACGAACTTGCTAAGAGGTAATAAACGTTACGTATGTTGTTCTGTTCTTTAAAGTGTGATGGGAAAGCTAAATGAAGTAGAGTGGAGAAATGAAGACCGTTGTCATGCTGTTTTAAGGTAGCAGCAAATGGGAGAATGTGGTGCCATTTAAATCTTCCTAAAACAGCAACTTAAAGCATGGGTAGTTGCGTGGTGCTGTAAAAACCCATCCGGTAGAAATGTCTTGTATGCCATCGTGTTACGTCCTTCCTACAGTTTCTGTGAGCTACTGCTTTATTTAATGAAGGCCAGTGCTTGCAGGCAAATATGCAACATCTGTACGTGTAGCAATAATGTTGTGCCTTACTTGAAGATCTAGATCAAGCCCCTTGAACTAAATACAGCTAACTGTCCTGTGTGACAGATTAAAGTCCCACGTTAGCTGCAAGGTGTGGGGGGACTTGTAATACTGAGGAATACTGATCCTTCTGGTTTTTCTTTCTTTATTTACTCTGTAGATATACATCTATTTATCTCAGTGTCCGAGAGAGAGATCCCAAAGCTCACAGATCTACGAGGCTCAGGATAACACGGAAAAAGCTTTTGGGTGTTACAAGGTAAGCACCTCACTCACCTCCCTGATGTCCTGCTTTATTCCTTTGTAAATGGACTTGATCTTTGTGCTTCCTGCTCTGATAGTCTTCTTCCCGCTGCCCTTTGGACTAAGAATATGTGAGCCCTGTAGAATTCTGCAGTAGGGATTATGGTGACAGCAGTAATCCGGCTGCTACTGAAAGACTGGACTGAGAGTGTTTTTCAGTTGCATTGTTTGTTTTCTTGTTAGCGGTGGGCTTTTTGTTTGTTTGTTTCCTCAGAGGTAGAGGGAACGGGGCAAATACAGTTCCGATTAGGTAAGCATATAAATGTGAACTTCACAGTCTGTGTTTCATTATTCGGGCACCGGGGAGGGAGAGGATACACACAAAAGTCTTGTTGCCAGCACAGTGACTGAGTGCCATCAGTCTTTGTGACTTAATTCTGTTTTCCGGAAGCCTCCGTATTAGGTTAGGCTAGAGATACCCCTGGTCTGGCTGTCTGAGTAGAGCAGCAGCGGGTGGTAGAGGAGCTGGTTTTGACATTGTTTCTCTTACGGTGTTCTGAATTCCAGCAGTTGTCTGGGTGTTACAAACCAATGGTGGCCTTTCAAAAGGGAGGCTTTTCTTAAAGCAGTGAGAAAGTATTTATTGATAGTTCTAATTTGACTTGCTGGGTCTGTTTAATGGGGGACATGTTTGACATGTTTTCTTTCTTGTTCTACGTGGACTGCAAGATCAAGTTACTAGTAACCTTTTTTCTTATGTGTATGCATGGGGAAAACCAGCGTTCTGTGGAGCTGAATCCAATGCAGAAAGATCTTGTACTGAAGATTGCAGAGTTACTATGCAGTAACGACATCGCTGATGGAAGAGCAGAGTACTGGGTTGAGAAAGCTGCCAGGCTCTTCCCTGGGAATCCTGCTGCTTACAGATTGAAGGTAAATTCCAGCTTCTGATCTCTGTTCTGTGCCTAGAAGAAACTTCAGTTGCGTCAAGCGATGGGAAAACCATGGTAGTAATATTATCCAAGAGGTCAAGATTAGATAGGTTAAGTATTGTCTCTATTATATGACTACACTGCTTTCTAGTTTTTTTTAATTTGAGTTGAAAACTGTCAAGTGTAGGAGATGCTGTTATTCCCTAATACTGTGTAAATGCTTTCAGTCATACAATCTCACTTTTGTACAGGTGTTAGTTTTCTGGAGCACAACTGCAATGAAATTGAAGTCTTGAGAGGCTTGTGCTTTGGGATTTTTTGTGTGGTTATGTTATTTTATTTTATTTTTTTAGACAAGCTGTTCTGTATTGACGTGTGGCATCTTTGAACCAGATGGTTTGACAGTCTTAACTTAGCATCTAACTTAGCATCTACAAGATGCAAACTCTAAAGCTTTGGGTTTTGGTTTTGTTTTTTTTTTTTCCCTCACTTCTAAAATGTTTGTCAAACTCTCTGTAGCACCTACCAGCTTTCCAGAGCAGTTTGAGTAATGTAGTCTGTAATGGCAATGAGAAAACAGTCAGGTAACGTAGTTGCTGAAGAGGCTCTCGTAGAGAATGAAATTTTAACGTGTTGCCTTCGTATGTGATAGGAGCAGTTACTGGAGCGTAAAGGCGAAGATGGCTGGAATCAGCTCTTTGATATGACTCAAACCGAGCTCTATGCGAGACCAGACGATCCCTACCTTAACATCAGACTGGTTGCTCTCTACCGTTCAAATAATAGATTAAGAGATGCTGTGCTTCATTGTCAGGAGGCGGAGAGGAAAATACCTGTAGACTCCAGCTTGGAGTGGTGTTTGTGCGTCGTAAAGACATTTGAGGTATTTAATCATGTTTTGATCCTGTCATAATCTCCCATGTCCTTGAAACCGGTGTTATTCTCTTAGTATCGTTACAATGGCAGCTAATTCTCAAGTGGCTTAACTCCTTTAAATGTAATGTCTGCGGAAACAATGATTTATTTAGGATTTTCTTAAGCCTTAAAGAGTTGTTTAGTTTCTAGCTGAGGTACTAAGTTAGATACAGCAGCTCCATCAGGGAGGGAATTGCTGAGGCAAATAGTTCCTGGAATTTTGCTGCTGAAGAATACGTTAACATCTCACCTGGGAAACTGGATTATGTAGCAAGATGTTCTGGAGAAACTCTTGCCTTCATAGAAGGATGGCGGTTCCTCATTCTGTGATGAACTTTATTCTTTAGGAATATCTTGAATCAGTACGAGACTTGGAGGCTGATTAAAAAAAAAAAAAAATTGGAGAGCTGTCAAGAAGGATCATCTGCTGGCCTATTCTAGCTTGGTTAAAATGACGCTTGCTTCTAGAGATGTTCGAGAAAGCAGAGGGGCCCTTGAAAGGTACTCTTTTAACTGTTTTGCTTATTTAAAAAAAGAAGAAAAAAAAAGGAAAAAATTGAATATTTTTCTGGGTCACCGAACTTCTAGCAGGCATCATTTTCAGTGAGTAGCTGTTTTATGGATGGAAGAGGAGTTCCTCTGTACTAACTGCAAAGAGCAAATGTTGCTAGGCTTGATCCGCAAGCTGTGTCTGAGCTAAAGGCCTCAGAGAAGACTCAGTGATAGGGGTCTAGTATAAATCCTGGGAGACCAGGACTTGGTTGAAAATGAATCTTTTCTATGTTCCAGTTTTGATCGTGTGCTTCACTCTGTGAAGCTGTGTGCGAATGGACCTGATGAGCTGTCTCGTACCTTCCTTGAAATGAAAGGACACTTCTACATGCACGCTGGCACTTTCCTGCTGAAAACGGCCCAGAACAACGAGGCACAATGGAGAGATGCATGTGAACTCGCAGCATTGTGTTGTCTGAAAAGTTTCCACGTAAGTCACTGTTCAGTTTGTGCCTGTAATTGTTGCAGTTCTTGGATGCTCTCACTGTACGCGCACTGAACGCCTGCATTCCAAAAACTAACTACTGTTTTTAAGGCTGTCTCCTGGCCAAATCTTACCCTTCCATACTTGTTTAAAAGATTTCAAGTACTGTGAAGAAAATCTCATCTGTTTCACTTGTCAGAAGTAAAATGACTCTTAAGGGCTAATGAGTGTGTTTCCTGTAGACTATTCCCTTCTCTGTAGTGCAGCTAAAATAACTAATATTAAGGTTAGTGGTATGGGGGGGAGGGGAATGACCTGAGTAGCTCTCACATACTAATTGTGTAAGCAGCAGAGCTTGATCAAGCTTAATTCTTTGCTTTATGGAATAAAATCAGCTTTCCCTTTTGCACAAGTGCTTGCGTTCAAAACATCGCTTTCTCTTGTGCGCTCTTACAGCTATTTGCAATTGTTCAGTTACTCACCTTGTGTCCTTTTCAGGAAAGAAACAAGCTTGTTTCCTAACTTTTAAGACTAAATGAGGGTGAGTTGTTTTTTGTTGAGAAGAAGCTGTAGCAATTCTTTTCTTTCTTTGCCAGATTCCTAAACCAAAGTCAAAACTAATAAGAGGAGATCGTGCTGGGCAAGATGCGCTGGAAATGTTGGCCTGTGACCGAAAAAGCCAGTCTGGTAATAAAAACTAAGAATTATAAATGTTCCGTAGTTCCATTTTATGAGCAGTTAATGTCAGAGCTAATGGCTTGTTAAAGAGCACACTTGGCGTCTTGGAACATGCTATCAAACGTTCTGTATTTTGGCTACGTATGAAATACAAAAGAGCGGTTTGATCCTGACACGTAATGGGCTTTTTCTTTTTATTTCCAGGACATTAAGATAGAATTTAACTTTCAGTGTCTCCTAGTCTGCTGGTTTCTGCCTACTAATATACTATTTGTAAGCATTGCTAGTCCCAAGTATAAAAGAAAATATTGCTCCTTTCCTGTCACTTTTGTTCCCTTCTTTGTTCCAACAGGTTTGGTTTGGTGCATTTTTTTAAAAATTTTTTTGGTGAAGCCGAGGTAGTTGTTTTCAGTCTTCACTATCCTGTGGGCTCTAGATGAAAACAAAGAAAACACCAGGCATCAGGCTGAATTGTTCCTGAATAGATGAGACTGACAGCTACTTATTTTGAAGACAATTGCAGTGTCATTATAATAAAAATACACAGTAATTCTGGAGAACTGGATTTGAAAATGCCTTGGGACTGCTGTCAGCCCATATGCTAAAAGGGTGACTTAATTATAGGGAGAGTGTAAGTTAGAAATTTGTATTTGTAAATTTGATTTGTAAATATCATAAGGGGAAATCTAGATTCCCAGCCTAAAGCAGCAGGAACAGCCCACTGCATCAAATATTGTAGTCCTTGTTTAAGTTGAGTGTTCTTATGTGACATTACGTTTTTCTAGGTCATATGTTGCTGAACTTAAGCCACGGCAAGGAAGACTTCTTGAAAGAGATTGTGGAAGCTTGCAAACAGAAGTGGTTTATTTACATTGTTTGAAAGCCTGTTTGGGAGTGGAGCTTCTAAAGAGAGGTCTTTTCTCAGCACAGATGATATGGGAGATGTCAGTCCCCAAGCACCAGAGCAGGGAGAACTGAGTAAATACAATATTGGTAAGAGATGCTACTTAAACTCAACGTAAGCATGACTCTGTATTAGAGGTTCTTCTACAAGTGCTTCATCTGCAACAAAAGACAAGTATCTGTAATAGCTGCTTGTGGTTGCCCTAATCAGAGGGTGCTTTGCAAGAAGTTTCACTTTCAGCTGTAGCTGAGGGGCAGTATCATCATGCCAGGTTCTGAAGAATTTCTCACATACTTCCTGCTTCCACACTGTTGTCTTCTGGTCTGCTCTGACTCATTTCCAATTGAAGCTGGAAAGTGCTTGTATGCTGGTGAGTGCTGATAGGAAGGCCCACATTATTTATGTGTAATCTATGAACACAGGTGACAGGCATAAAAATGAAATAATTCCAGGATGAATTGTGAACTAATGATATCTTCCCATTTTTTAGGCTTAACTTGATGATGAAGTCTGGCTTTGAATTTGAGTGTAACAGGAGTAGAATGATACCTTTCCTAACGAGGACGCTTCTTGCAACCCTTGTTTTTGCATAGGTGCTGTTTGGATGCACAGTGGTAGTCTCCAGCACCTTGCATGGCTTGGCTTGCAGTGGAATTCCATGTCAGTGTTATTCCCGCTGCGCAGATCATTACAACAACTCTTTCACTTGCCCCAAGAGACATCGAGACTGGAAACAGATGCTCCTGAGTCCATTTGCCTGTTGGACCTTGAAGTAAGCAAGCTTCCTAAGTTCTTAAATGCATTTAAATGCCTGTTTTTTGCTACCTAATACCTTCTGTTTGTTTGTTTTCACCAAAACAGGTTTTTTTACTCGGGATGGTGTTCACTAGCAACTTAGAACTGCAAGAGAAGTTTAATACTCAGCGTGGCACACATCAACCTCTGTTCTTACCATTGCTGCTGTGCAAACAGTTCTGTACTGAGAAGCAAAGATCCTGGTGGGATGCTGTTTGTGCTCTTATGCAGAAAAAAACAAAGTAAGGCTTCTTCAGTTTGGAAATATTGGAACCAACCTTCTAGATGGCTTCTGAATTGATTCCCATAGGTTGCGTAAAACTAGTTCCTTTTGTTTGACGTCCTTTAAATGTTAAATGTTTTTTGCTGTAGGGGTGTGAGATGCTGAAGAACTTTATAAAAATGGGCTTTACATTTCTGACAGTGCATTTGTAAAGAAGAGCTAGCTTAGGACTGAAGCTGCTTGTTATGTTCATCAAACAAATGACGTGTGAACAGATGAAAAAGAGGGAATACTAATTGAGGAATATTTCTTTTGATATTCAGACCAGACTCGGCAACCAAACTGAAGCTTCTTGTACAGCACGGAGTAAGTACTGTGTGAGCCCTGGAGAAACACGGCCTTCAGCCTGCCTTAATTATACATTGGGCAAGAAGTCTGCAAAAAACAGTACGTTAAGATTATCTGTAAATAAGTATCATCTGTTTTTCTCTAATTTTGCAAACTTAATAGACTAAATAAAATCAGATGAGAATGTAGTATTGAGAACTGCTGCTACTAATTTTGATGGGATGTCATGCAAGGCAGTTGCTCTAGTCAAATACTCTTACCTCACTACTCTCAACTGCATCAGAGAAGAATAAGTATGAATAACACTCTATTTAAATATTCTGCGATAGTTTGAATTTCTCTTTCTTCAACAGGGCGTTAGCCTTAACTCCCACGACCAGAAAGAATATATTGGAAGAAGCGTCTACTACTGGAAGAAAATTTTGCTTAGCTTGAGAACTATCAAAAAGCACAGAAGTATTCCCGAACCTGCGTATCCTCTCTTCAGACATTTCAATAGTGTGGACACCCAGGTACTGATGGATTATTCAAAGATGAGAGTAAGAGGGGTTGTATGTCACAGGCTTACATATGAATTGTTAGCTGGTTGGTTTGTTTTTTGTTTCAGTTGGCTTTGTGTGTTGATGGGTTGTGGTTGGTTTTATTTTTTTTGTTTTTTTGTTTTTGTCATTGTACTGCTACTACTGAGATTTGGTAGTATCTTTCTGTTGAACTTCTGAGTTTTAAAACTCTGATTGGAAGATACTGAACTGCCTTAGTACCTCCTCCTATTTGATTACTGTATGGGAACTGCTGAGTCAAGGCCTGAACCTCTGATTAATCACCTGAGGTGAGCAATGAGTCAGCCCTGGGAGCACAGGTGAAAGCAATTCACCTGTGCTGCAGGAAGGGGTGGAGCCTGGCTCCACCTCTCCTAGACCCATTTAAGAGCTGACTACAAGTGGGGAAGGATCTCTCTCTCTCTCTCTTCAGAAGATCCACTCCACTGGAGTTTCCTGAGTGAGCCCACGATATGGGTCAGCAAGTGGAAGCTTTAACGGTAAACAACTTGAGTCACTATATTCGATGCAGAACAGTTGATCTTTTTGTTCTGGTAAGTACTTTGTGACCCAAGCATTGAACTTCACTTACCAGGCTACCTCTTAACTCAGTGAAGAGAACTGCTATAAACACCTGCTTAAACTGAGTTCAAGAGTAAAACTTTGTTGCCTACAAACTCTGATTTGGTACTCAGATATGGGAAGTAATCCTGAGGATTGTGCGTGCAGAAAGTTGTGCTTTCTTCAGCTTAGCTACTTTGTTCTGGGTTTATTTCTAGCTTCAGGGAACAGTCTCAGTTTCGTAAAGCATAGGAAGATCATAGATTATTGCAGCACTTAACTCATCTTTTTTTTGTGTGTGTCTCAGACCTTGAACATGCTTTAAAATAGCAGAGGAGCGTAGGGATCATTCCTTAGGTTTCCTCCAAATACCGATGTAATACGTTTACATGCTCTTAATTGAAACACTGTCTTTAATAGAATGAAATATGGGAAATGAAACGTAATAGTTCCAGTGTAAATGTATCATCTCACTGCTGGCCTGCTGGAAGCTATGAAACAGGTACAGTGTCAGATGGTTATCGGAGAGCACAAAATCTTCATGAAGCTCCTTTAAGGGGTAAGTTGATGCTGAATTTTTAATTGAACACTTAGCTAAACGGAGTAAGACTTCTTAAAATGTTTCTGCAGTGTTCTGAGATGAATGAGTAAAACTGGTCCCTTGGGAAAGTTCACTCAAGTCAGTAATCACAAAAACTGGATATAAACTCTTTTCTTGGTGTTCCTTTTCAGTTGCTACCTCTGGCCCATCTGTTCACTGTAGCCAGTCACCTGCTTGTAACTCACAGTCTCTTCAAAGAACTGCTGCAACCAGTGTAGCACCAACAAAGGTGAGGACATACGAATCTGCTCAAGCCATTTCTACTGATGTGTTGAAAACAACTGGTTTTGATTCTGTGTGTAGCAGGATATAACTGCGGTTCCCGAGAGAGCGTTTACTAAACTTGAGGTCTGCTGGAGACAGGCAGAAAGTTCCGTAATCAGCTAAGCTTTGGGATATTGGGTTTGGGAGAAACAGCCAGCAAAGCATGTTTTTAACCTGCTAACATATGTCCTCTGCTCGTTGTCTGCAATGTTCTTTTCCCCAAAATAGTATGGGGGCTTGATTTTTTTTTTTTTTTTTCTTTTTAAATACTAAAGAAAAATGAGTCTATTCAGCTTACGCTTCTCCCCAGTCTGTGTTTTCAGATACCACTCAAGTTTTGAACGTATGATTTTAGTTTAAACTGATTAGAGTTGAAATGTAATTTTACGGTACGCCTTGCTATTAAGAGTGCGTGTTGCATGGGCTTTAGCACCCTAATCCCTTTTCCTCCTTTTCCACAAGGAAGTAACGGTGCTTTTTCTTTAGGCACCTGTCTGTGGCATGGATGGACTTGCACCTCAGCAGCGTAGATACACTCATCAACAAGCAATCCGCACGCCACCTCTGCGAAACACTTGCGCTGCTGTGTTTCCTCAAGACACGTATGGCGCACCTTTGCATTTTGATGCTCCATCTGCTGGAATCATTTTGCCTCGTGGTGGTGGTGATCGCTACAACTACAGCCTTCCACAGGCAAGCACAAATCCACCACTGCCTGAACCAGGCTATTTCACAAAACGTGTGGTTTTAAAACCTCTAGAATCCAGTGTTAGTGTCGCACAGGACAAATTGGGATCTGCCTTTGCTAAAAAGGAAGGCCAGTGGAACTGTGACATCTGTTTAGTAAGAAATGAACCCACTGCCCCAAAATGTGTTACTTGCCAGAATACAAGCAAAACTAATTCAGAAGTATCTCTACAAGAATTTTCCTTGAAACTTGAAGGGAAAACACCAGCATGTACCTCTCAGAATCTTGCAGATGGTGAAGCAAAGCCTGCAGAGGAAGGATGTAATTTTTCAATGTGGATGCCTCTCGGTGGATTTAAATTTGGTATACAGGAGTCCAGTAAAAATACCGCTAAGAAAGATGATCCATCCAAAGAGTGTACAACTGACTTGACAAACATGGATGAAAAAGACAAAAACGAACTGCCTTCAAGTAGTGGAGTTACACTCCAGTCTGAAGAAACAGCAGACAGGGACAAGAGTGAGCACACCCGTGAGAAAGGCACGTTGGTAACATCTCATGTTTCTCGTACGAATGCAGCCAAAGCATCTCCTTGTGGTAACAACGCTGTAGCTGTGCTGGAGGAAGCTACCAGGGTGAGAAGCGACCTCGGCCATGGTAGTGATGCTTCTGATGCCACCGTAGAAGCTTTAGAGGTATCAAGCACCTCTGAAACGCCAGCAAAAACGGAGGTTTCTGCTCCGAAGTTTGTATTTAGATCTGAATCTGTCAGGAGCGTTTTCAGTAACAAAGAGACATTCCCGTTTGGGAATACTTCAGCCCCCGGCTCCCTCTTTGGATTCAGCTTGAATCGTCCAAGAAAGAGCGATGAAGGAACTTCAGCATCTCGGAAAGCAGAGCAGGAAAAAGCGGGAGTAGCTGAACCCCCCAAAAGCTGTAGTGCTGCTCAGAAACCTTGGGAGAGCGAGGCATCCCAGCCGGCTCCTTCGGCACAGGGTGGGCCCTCCAACTTCTCGTTTAAAATCCTGGAGAAAGGTGAGTGTTAATTGAACCAGTAATTTATTCAAGTGTGCAGCTCATTAGTCAGTCACTTGTTAATGCTGGTCATTGTGTATTACTTCTTCTGTCTTAATAGTATGTTGTTTCTTTCAGTTCTAATGCACGTCTGTGAATCTTCAAATCCTAGACTTTCAACTTGAGTAAATATGAAGTTGTAGTTCTTTGCACGTAAGAACAGAAGCGTGCCTTATGCAGGACTCAGTGCAACTCTGTAGTGAGAAAGGGAGTTGCGGGTAGGATTTTGGAATCTGTCCGGGGCGTCAGAGTTGATCTTAGTGTTGCTTTTTTTTGTAGGGAAGGAGTTTGGTACTGCTAGAACCAGGAGATGCTAATATTGTTTAAACAACGAGGCGTTGTTTAAAATGTCAGGGTGAAGTGCTGACAGTGCATTTTTTGTGTTAAGCTGGCAGTTATTGTGTTCAAGGCCTCGCTCTGACTGGTAACCTACGAGAACAGCAGTTGTGCTTAAGCTTCAACTCGAATTATCCCTTCAACTAGGAGGCATCCTTCTTGTCTGCTTCCATTCCTTTCCAGTAACTTCACATCTGTCGCTTGAGCCTTTGTTTGTCGTGGTTTTTCTTCTTGTACTTCCCAGAAGTGTTGTGAAATAAGCTCTATTCAGTCTCTGGTTAATACCATCTGGAGTTCCAAATGCTCAAAGTTCATCGGTAGCACACGCTGCTGCTGACTGCTTTCTGTTTCTTACTTTCTTTTTCAGTCCTTGGTTTTGCTTTTCCTCTGTAGATGATACCCATATGGCTCTTCTCTGTAGCTGTATTTTGTTTGGCGTATGGCCATCAATAATTCTTGTAACAATATGAAAATGCTGACCTGTTCTTGGTCTGAGACTTGAATTTCAAAAGGAAAGTGTATAGTGCTACTAGAACCAACAGACAACATTTACAATATGTTTACAATATTTAAATTGAGAAAAACTGTCATCTTCCATTTGGCCAGTCACTCTTTCTGAGGCTGTGAGTGTCTGTGTACTAACAAAAGGTGGCACGTATTGAGCTTCCAGAAATATAAGTAAATGTCAAAGGAAGCTAGTTTTTGTAGTGGCAGTTGCAAGATTGAAGTCTTCATTATTGCATGGAGGTTCTTTGATAGCAGCAGAAAACCCAAGTGTGATGGATTTACAGTTCCTTGGTTATCCTGAATGAGTGTCTTTTTACATAATGATGTTATTTCAAAAGCTCTACATTTAAGATGTTCTGAATATCGTTAGGTTACTTTATAACGTATGTGCCAAAAATGATCACAGTATTTAGCTGTCTTATCAGCTGTTTTCCACTAACTTTTGTGCTTTGCAGCAGGCCCCCTAGTCAAACGTGAATGTGTTACTGCTTGGGAAACTAAATCTTCTGAGCAGAAGGCTAACGGAGAAACTCCACAGGTCCCTTCTACGTCTGTCTGTGCCTTTAGTAGCAGTGCGGAGGATGCCAGTCCAGAAGGCTCTCAGAAAGAAGTAAAAACTCAAAGAAAAAGTACGAGTCAAGTCTTTACGAAAGTTTAGGCAATAAATTTGCAGTATTATCCTTAGACTATTTTCACTTAGTGAGAAATAAAGCGTCCGGCAGATTAGAAACTACTTGGCTTGTTTGACTGTGTCTCAAGTCTGTTCTGGCACTGGAACTATGGTACTACTAAGAACTTAAGTTTCTCCGGGAGAGAAAGGAAACAGCTTTGCCTCCTAAAGTAGAAACAGCTTTGGCTAGTAGAATTCCTCCTAGCAGGTATGTAAGAGTTAAGTGATTTCAGAGCAGTTTCCAAGGGAAATGGTGCTTGTTTTGGAATCGTACTGCTTCAAAGGTACTTCAGTCTCTTGTTGAGTCAAAGCTGTGTGTGTTTTAAGAGTGATGAAGAATGTCTGAAACCTTCCAACAACAATTCTTGTTTGTTTTTTTGTTTTTCCCCAGTTGTTCACTTCCCTTAATCCCTGTTAGTTAGCTGTTCTGAAACATTAGTAGCACTATAGGAAAGTTGGAGACTGAGAACTTACTATCATGTTTTTACTGTACTGCTGTTGTAAATAAATGAAGAAATTTATCAATTTCTGGAAGGGAGGGAGGGGAGAGGGGAAATGTGGCTTTTTTGGAGGGAGTCATTATTCTTAGTGTCCAGACTTAATGTAGTTTGAAGTTTGTATCTTAGGCTCTTACGGCTTATTTGCTTACTGTTTTATTAATCGTACTGACTCAGTCTCTACAAGTAAGGAAGAATTACATACTCCATCAACCAGTGAAGCAACAGCAACAGTATTTGTGCAGTCAGCTGCCAGCAGCGGAGAAGCAGAATCCACAGAAACTGCTCGCGTGTCAGAGAGTTTACCAGGAGGTGGTGATACAGCTTTTTAGGAAGTAGAACAACTTGCTTGAAGAAGCCTGATGTAGCTTTGTAAGGCTTAACTCAGTTGTTCATGTCTGGATTTCGTGTTTAACCTTAGTATGCCTAATAAGAGGAGAAGCTTGCAATGACTGTAGTCTTCTAGTTTGGCTTCCTGTAAAGAATAGAACTTAATTGCAGGTTAGTATAATGACTAAGCAAGACTGATGGAGCACAAAAAAACAGTATGTAGTGTCCTTTAATTGGAACAGTTAATCTGATGAAGTCTGCAAAATGTTGTCTTCCTCTTTCTGCAATATCTTGTCTGCCTTTCCTCATCCGTTAATCATATTACGACGTCTGTTGTTTTCTTTCTTGCCTTGCCTGCTCTCTTTCTCCTTCAGAAATGCTTGTCTGTCACATGTTTCTCCAGTTCTTTCAAGCTTTTCTTTAACTGTGGAAGATGTGTTAATTGAAGGATGTTAAAAGGCAGTAATGTGCACATATAAAGTGAGGAGGATACGCAGCTGTGAGGCCTCCATTTATTATTTTCAGTTGATTCTTATTCTGATCAAATGCCAGTATTAAGTTACTTAGCAGCCTTCATAAGGGGAACACCTGGAATGCTAACAGTGCTGGGTTATCACTCAGCACATCATTCAGCAGACCTGAAATTTCACTGGGAAATATGCCGGCACACTTGATAGCTTAAAAATGAATTTCAAAGGCTGAAATCTGTTGGGCTCTCTCCTTTTGAGAAGGCAGGGCTGTTTGGTCACTTCAGTGCATGATGAGTATAGAGCTGTGGGTACAAAGCCACTGAAGAAAGGAAAACATCGAATAATTTTGGATTATGATGTCAGAATTGTAACAGTGTTGTTGGTGACAACAACTTCTGGGGAAATCACGCGTTACTGTGCTGTGTTTTAGGTGGAGGTAGTCTGGAGAAGAAGATGAAGGAATTCCCTTCAAAGAGAGGGCGAAATTTTACAGTTGGGCCAGAGATGCTGCTCAGTGGAAGGAACGCGGTGTTGGAGAGCTCAGGGTCCTCTTCCATACACAGAAGAAGTGTTACAGGATCCTTATGAGAAGGGACCAAGTTCTTGAGGTGTGTGCAAAGCATGTCATCGCTAAAGAAATGAACTTAGTGCCCTCTGAAACATCAAACAGTGTTTTAATTTGGACAGCTACAGGTGATGCTGGTTAGTCGGTTGAGTGGTTTTTACAGTTCTTTTCAGTATCTTCTGTAGTTTGTTTGGCTTTGTTTTACCCTGGAGATTATACAGAACAAAAGCTGCTGATCTCTGGCTGCAGTGACTAGAGCTAAGGAAATCTCGGATTTGTTTTCAGATGGTGAAGTGAAAGTAGAGCAATTTGGGGTCAGAGCTAAAGTTCAAGAACTGGCCAATTCTTTTGAGAGGAGATTTGAAGAATGCCAGCAAAGCTTGTCAGAGCTGCAGAAGGGCCACCTCTCTCTGGCAGCGGAGCTGTCAAAGGACACCAACCCTGTTGTTGTGTGTTTTGTTTCTGCCAGTGACGAACCTGTAGGACACACAACCACGGAGCTGCTTTCAAATATTGTCCCTCGAACAGCTGAAAATTTCAGGGCCCTGTGCACAGGGGAGAAAGGCTTGTGGGTTCAAGAATACCACATTTCACAGAATAGTTAGTGACTTCGATGTCAGGTAAGCTTAATGTGAAGGCTTTTCATTGAGAGAAAAAACCCTTCTGGGCTGCAGCACTCCATGAATCCTGCCTGAAAGTGGGCTTTTCCAGTTCTTGAATGTGGTGAGAGTAGCCGAAATCAGCAGGGCTGCAGTCAGCAGCGATGCCTCAAGCTTTCCCGACACTTCTAGAGACCATCGCATTTTATTCTTGGAAAGCTATGACTTCAGGGGAATGCCACAGACTTGCATGTTAGACTTCGTTTTCTTCATACCTGTTATCTGCCTGATCGCTTCTCTTTGGCAGCTGTTTGATCTGTAGGCTCTTCAGAGCCGGGTGTCAGCCTTTGGCAGCAGCAGGAGGCGGAGCTCCCGACGTATTGCAGGCAGCGTTTGCGCTGCTCAGGGCCTTGGCTGCAGCGTGCGTGCAGAGAACAGCGTGAGTGTTTGGCATGGCTGTGCAGCAGAGAATATGAAATGGTAGTTTTCTCACTTCCTCAGTGCCTCCCAGCACAGGACTCTGTGGTAGATCAGAAATTGGTGTGCGTGTTGGATTTGCTGTTTAGCAAGTGCATTCTCCTGCTGTATCTCTGTGTGTCTTTGTATTCTACTGTACTTTGACTGCAGGAGTTTTCTCGCAGGAGGGTCAGGGCCATCCAAACTCAGTTCTGTTGTGCTTTGAGTATGGAGCTCTTTCAAGCCTTGATTCTAGGCCTAGTGGAGTAGAAGCCAACACTGTGTGAATAACAGTTGAAAAGTGTCCTTTTCTAGAAGAGGAGCAAGGCAAAAATGGTGATGTAATTCTAGCGATTCAGTTGCAGGCTTCTTTTAACTTTGTGTAGCATGGCATTTTACATCCTGTTACTATGTTTCCTACAGGTGAGTTCATTATTGGTTGCATTACTAAAGCTGTGAACAACCACTGGAAGTGCTTCTGCTGTGATATCTGCCAACAAGTATTGGCAGGAGTTGGATTCGTCAAGAATGACGGCAGGTGGGTCTTCACCCTTCCTTCTATCACTGGTAATGATGAAAATGGAATGACAGTTGGGAGGGATGGTTATGGTTCCTAAGGCTTTCCTGCTGAGATGGAGTAACCAAAGTGTCTTTTATGAGAAAAAGGTCTAAGAATGCATCACAAAACTGAGAGTGGATATCTTAAAATGTGTGCATAAAATATTAACTACTTGTCTACTTCGACACCGGATTTCCTGTCAAGTGTGTGTTGTACCTGGTGATGTTTCAGGATGAGTAGGATACACTGTGGTAGACACTTAAAAACAAATCAGATGCAGAAGTTTTGTCATTTTTAAATAGGTTTTTATTTTCCCAACATGGGTTCCCCAATTTGAGTCCAGTTTATCACCTTTTTCACTAATAAATGCGCTCATTTCAGTGGGATCCTTCATGGTTTGTTTTTTTTTTTTTAAGTAAACTGTGTAGCCATTGATTTCATGCTTTTAATGCAATACACGTGGTTATGTAGAGAGTTAGGGCCCGTTTTGCCATCCAGCTTCCAATCTAAATTTCTGAAGAGGCTGAGGGTAAACATGGGAGTGGGGCGGGATGAAAGTCTGCAATTTGCAGCACAGGGTGGTACCATAGGAAATAGGAAATCTGAGTGCAAACTTGCTTATAGCAGCAAAATGATTGACATTATTTTTCTAATACAAAGGGCAGAAAATTGGTTGTCTTCAGCTGCTTCAGTCATTATCTTGCCTATGTTCTTTGCTTTTAGTTGAGTTGCACAAAGTGTGTTTTTCTTTTCAGATTTCCTTCATCTCGTTTCATCAGCTTCTGCAGCTGCAGAATACATAGCTGCATGTTTTTACATCCCCCAGTGATGCATGGATGAGGGGGCATTGTAGGATATAACACACGTCACTAGTTGTTTGCTTTTTAGTACAAAGGAAGCTATCATTTCATTATCATGGCAGAGGCTGATTTGAAGAACAACCGGTAGTGTTGTGTCAGCGGTATTGTCAGCTTATATTTTTCTTTCTCTGATGTTTGATATCACGGGGAAAATGCAGAGGAGTGCATTTTTCTTTCCTTCAATTACATTTAAGTAAATCTAAAAGAAACCTGTGCTAAGAGAGCCAGAATGTAAGCCAGGCATGACTACAGCTTTCTAACCTGTTTGAGACAAGCTCCGTAGCTATTTTCATAGAGATTTGATGCATCCTACTTAGCAGGCTTTTCTCAGAATCAATCAAGCTTGTTTAAAAAAATAATCATATTGAACTGTCGTATTTGATGCTGCTAAAGACATTATTATAGTATAAATCCTGTTACTGAAACAAGTGCTAAAAATTAAATGATCTCTACGGAAGCTCTGAAGTTGAAATTGTTCTATTCATGCTCTCAATTAATGAATTTTTGAACAGGAAGGAATTCACTGCTGATGCTCACGAACCGAAAGGAGAATAATTACATGGTTTACCTGCCGTGACAAAATGGGCGTCCCCATCTGTGGAGCACACAGAAGACCAGTTGAAGGACGTGTGGTGAATGCTATGGGCAAACAGTGGCACGTGGAGGTAAGCATCAGCTGACACGTTGTCTTTCACAAGTGTAAAGGTTAACGTACTTACCTGGAATATCGCTGATCAGCTTCCATGAAAGGGTTAGAAAAGTGTGCAGCAGTGATCAGCAAATGCATCTCCTAATCCCATTTTCAACCTTGATGTGCCTGATCTTCCACTGAGAAAAGACCTCTGCCTGCGGAGCTAAAATCAGGAGATGTCCCAGGAAGCATTGCGAGGTCCTTGCAGAAGAAAATGTCACCAAGTGAGAAGCAGGATATATGGAAAGGCAGTAAAGTTCTGTGACAAACGTAGTGCTAGTGGGCATTATAATGTTTCTATGGCTTCCAGTTACTTGCCACGTAAGTATCTCTAAAGCAGTTTAGGTGACAGTTCATATTTCAAGTCTCTGTACAAGATTTACTTCTTTATCTTCCATTTAAGTTATAAAGATAAGCAGTCTAGTCCTTTTGTTGTGAAAATATCCTGTAGCATGTACTTTCTTCACAAGATGCAGTGGTGCTGAAAATGTAGTCTTTGTCATTAATAACGTATCAGAATCACTTCAGTGCATTTTTTTTGTAACTTTTGGGTTGAAATGTTAAAGACAGTAAAAGGAATGTTATTTTAGTGATCTAAAAGTACAAAACAATAGTTGTAATTCTTATTTTCAGGATAGCTGGGCTAATCAGAATCTAGTTGCTCTTCAAGCTTAGTGTTGCTTATGTTGAGCTGTTTCAAGCTTTTACAGATGTTTAAATGAGAGCAGCTAATGACACCCAGTTTTCCCCAAGAACATAAAGACGACTTGCCACTCAGGAGTAGTGGTTTAACACAAAGCTTTTGAATGGCGTGGTCTTCCTTACAGCTGCAGTTCTAAGATGACTGTGTGTTAAGATAAGCTGCATCAAGCAGCTCTTTCATCCGGTTGCTGAAGACTAACAAAGACTAAATTTGTCAGAGGACAGCACCTAGCATTTAAAGAAGAGGTATATGTAGTTGTACCGTTTCCCTCCAGACTCCCTTGACTGTGCAGTCCAGCACCATAATGGATAGACCTTTATTCTTTGGAAGCCAGGTGCAAGGTGTTGTGTACACATCTCTGCTTGGATAAATAAAGGAGGATTACATTTGGGAGTTCTGCAAATTTGCAGGTGGATCCTAAATTTGTCAGCGATGAAGGGCAGGTGATTGAAGTATGCTGGCATCCCTGCAGACAATAAATGCCATGACATGATTAGCAACAGTATTGCAGTCAGGATAGAGCAAGAACATACACCAGGGAAGAGTTGTGTGTTGAGTGGATGTACAGATGTTCAGCTGGATGTTTACTAAAAATGCATATGTGACTCTTCATTGCTGGATTTCCAATGCTCAGATGTTCAGGATTAGGGAAGCAGCAAAACAAAGCCATATTTGTAGAGGGTGGAGCAGATGTAGAGAAATATTTTCATTTTTAATATCATGAAGCCATTTGTAATTAGATGACGCAAGATTCAATTGGAAACCCAAATCAGACTTGCCATCCTTCTCCTTTTATTTCAGTTTAAATAAAACAGGAAAGCTATTGAGATACATTTGAGAAATTACCGTCAATAAAATCATTGCTTGAAAACTTTGTTGTTTCTACTTCCTCTTCAGCTGTTTTGTTTCCACTGCAGTCGTGATTGAAGGAGATGGTAAGCAGTTCTCTAGCTGTTTTCTTAGCTTAGTTACGTTTTGATGAAAGTTCTTTCTAAAAGTGGAAGGAAGGTCCTTTGTTGAATCCCTCACTGCTCCCATTAGACCGCAAAGAGGTCTCTCTATCAGACATCAGGATAGGTGTGATTAGTCAGAGGCCAAATGGGCAGAAGACCTTACAGCAGCTGTTTTGTGATGATGGAAGATGAAACAGGAGCTAAAGAGAAACCTTTTAGTAATAACCAAAGGCCAGAGATGCTGGGAGATGCAGAGGAGGCTTCCTGCCCCACCGGCTTTAAAAAGGGACACATACCGCTGTGAGGGTGACCACATAGGCATCTCCCCAAATGAACTTAGGGATCCATGACCCAGATTTGTAAAATATTTAGATACTGAACAATTTAGGTGGGCTTTGTGAGGGATTACTTTTTATTAAGTGCCTAGCTTCTATTGTTTCAGTTTGGTACCTGGAGATATTCACCTATCTGTCACAGGCACCTGTCTTTTGAAAACAGAGGCTGATGATAATTGCACAAAACCAGGAAGGGATTGTACCTGGAAAGATCTGTCCTGCAAAGGCATAAGTGCAAGTGTCTTAATTTTGAGGAGGAGAGATTGTTTGGTGGGCTTTTTGGACTGTCATCAATGATGAAATGCCCTAAGGCAAATCATTTCACGTGCGTCATGCCACGTTATTTTGTCCCTAGCTCTACAGCTCCCTCACCTAACACTGTAATACACGTCTTAGCCTCACCTAGGCCAAATCCATTCTCAAAGCGGGAGGAAGCCTCTGGTATACAAAAGGAGCCATAAAGTAGCTCATAGTCATGTGGGTCATGTAGTCATATAGGGTGAGACCTACGTTCCAGAAATGCGCTTTCCCCACACTTGGGGACTGGGCTGGACCTCGGCGGCTGCATTTCCCTCGTCCCCCACCAGGGGGCGCTGCTCCCCATCCAGCTCAGCACGCACCCTGCGCTCACTTCCAGGGGGCGTTCTCGGCAGCGTGCGCCCTTTGCACCGGGCAGCCCGGGCTGCGCTTTACTGACGTGCTGCTCGGCCGCGTTCACAACGTGTGCTCCAGTCAGCCCGCAGGCTGTCGGCTTTTCAGCGTCTATTACACAGCCCAGTGCCGGAGCTGGTGTGCGCTAAAGGCACCTGCAGCTGCCGGGACAGCCTGAAGAAAAGCCTCGGGAGGGGTTTGCACGACCCCAGGTGAGCCGTCAGCCCGGCGCTAAGCGCACAGAAGGGAACGCTGGAAGGGCCGCTAGAGGCAGATGTTGCCTGCTGGGTCCCCGAAGGGAAACTGCGGGCTGCCGGGGAGAGAGAGGGGAGTGGAAATTCCCCCGCTGGAGGCTTCCCATTCAGACACTCCAAAGGAGGAGTTGAAAGCTGCCATCAATCCATGCGTGCAGAGCTGTGGAGCGGGATCATCTCGTGTCTGCCGTGGCCCAGAGGGAGAAACGCACTCCCGGCTGGGCTGTGTTACAGAGAGCCAACCGGGCAGCAGAGCACGCTGAGCTCCTCTGCTCACTTCCTCACTGTCCCAGCTCCAACCCCTTCCTGTGCCTCTCGGAGCCCAAGCCGGGCTGCAACACGCCTGGCAACCGCTGCTCCCCTCGTTGCAGCCCGTCTGGCCCAGCAAACCTGCCGTGCTGGGCAGGAGCTGGGGCCGGGACCGGGCTCCCGCCTGGGCTACAGCAGCGCCGGTTCCGCCCCGCCCGGTGCCGCTCCCCGCTGCCCTCCCGCCGCTGCTGGCAGGGGGCAGGAAGCGTGCGCTCCTCTGCACGAGGCACGAAGGGCTCCTACCTTGGGTGCGGAGCAGGCTGCTCCCACCTCCGGTGCAGGCAACCGGGCTCCTGGGAGTCGCTCCTGGGAGAGCAGGGGATGCCGAGTGCCCGCAGCCCGGAGCTGGCCGCAGGACGGCCTTGCTGCACCTCCTGCCGCCGCGGTGCTGCCCGGATGGCTTCCAGCCAGGCTCTGGCCGCTTCGGCACAGCCTCAGGTGCCGGGCAGCAATTCCCACAGCGAGCACGCCCCGAGCCGGCTGCCAGGCCTTGGCAGTTTCACAGCTCGTTCTCGTGGCACATCTGCACCCGTGGGAGAGAGGGGAGGATGGGGGCTGTGTTTTGTCACGCTAATGAAGCGTCGCTCTCTGCTCCGTCCCTTTGCTTCCTTTGCTGGGGCCATTCGCACATCCTTGCGCCCCACGTTGCTGTCCTGGCGCTCCTTTAACTCCTCTCACCCGTGAGCAGGTCCCAGAAGAGGCAATCTCCCGCTGCCCTGCTCTCGAGGGCAGCATCTCCCTGCAGCTGGCTCACTTCCTCACTGAGCGCTGCCCATGGCACTCATGGCACGTTTCTCCTCACTGAGCGAGTGACTTCTATTGCTAACAACTTCCTATCCTGCTTTCTCAATTCGGTCTTCTCTGCAAGGCATGAGCATGGTTAAGCTCTCTGTGTACGAGGGCCAGCTCTGCTGTTCACTTATGTAGATCTGACTTTAAGGTCACCCAGGAGGAACCGCCCTCGGGGTAACCGGGGGTTTGTGTCTGGAGAAGACTGCTTCCTTTTCTATTGCATTTTCTGTGGGGCAAAAGTGGCTCCAAGTTTCACTTGGCAATGTTTAAACTCTACGCATCTTTCTGCAGGGGATGTTCCTCTGAACTTTGCCGTGATCACAGCCGCATCTCTTTCCTTTGTGCTGGTAACCCAGCTGCACACATGAGCAAAATTATTTCCTCTGCTCACATCAAAATTTTCTAGGAAGCAATGGTTTTGTAACAAAAGGGCCAGTATCCCTATGGCAGAGGAGGTCAACACATCCTCTTCTGACTCTGCTCTTGAGAAGAAAAAAAAAAAAAGAAAAAGAAAAAGAAAAAGAAAACAAACAAGGAAGCTAACAAAGAAGCCCACCCTAGTCTAGTCTGGGACATGGTTCACCAGATTCTTCCAAGTGTTCTCACTTCTGTCTCACTCAAGGCTAAACAGAACTTCCATATGTGTGGAAGAACACAGATCATGGCCTGAACAGGACGACTTGTGGAAAATCAAACTCCATAACCACAAAGTGGTTATAAAGCAGGTATATTTTGAGTTACAGCACTGCACACACACGCTGGGTACTGAGGGAGTAGCCTCTCCTAACATGCACACCGTAAAAGGACAGTTTAAGGATATTTATGGAGACAAGTTACACATATGCAAGAATAGGAGAGGATATTACGATTGATTCTAAGAAAGGAGGTGTAGATTATTCTGATATTACCCTTAGTATAGGAGGAGATATTCACTGGTTCCAAGAAGTTATAATATTCTCCACCCCAACTGCTGAGTTACTGTGGCTTGCAGCTCTTATTCCTTGCTGTAGTGGCACAGCAAGGAACCAGTAAGTGAGCACGAGTGCCTGGAGCGGTGCGAGAGATGCGTTCCTCGGCTCACCTCCCCCTTCTCCAGGCTGCTGCTAGGAAGGGTGAGTCAACCCCCCTCTGACGTCCCCCCCGAAGCATCTGCGTCACTTTTTCTGCTCTACACCTCCTTACCTAGTACATAATTCAGAAACAATTCTAAAGAAATAGTCCCACATCAATTCCCCCCTTTTCTACAATCTAGCAATTGTCACGTCGCTAGATGACACCATTCTCACCTCAGGATTTATGAAGAACGCCCCGCTTTCCATCTTTTAGTGTATCTTATGCTGTTTCCATTAAACATACTCAAGAAACAATGTAACAACACATACGAATATTCCAAGAAAGAGTAAGACTACACAAGCCTTGAAGAGTTGCTTTAGCCAGGCAAAGCCCGGTAACCAACTGGTTAATCTGCTCCACAGTTCTGTAAATCCAAATGAGGTGTTATCCAAAATAACTTGGTGGATCACCTGAATTTATTCCCATAGTTTAGTGTGCACATCTGTTTCTTTTCTTTGAGTTTCGTCAGTTTTGATTGATTATAGCATACACCCCTCCTTCTTTGGCCGTCAGGAGATCAAGAGCCATTCCTTTCTGCAATACTACTTGACTAAGAGAGGATACCTCTGTCTGCAGTCCAAGAATAGCATCCATAGTTGAGTTCTTGATTTCCCTAATGTAGCTGCTATACTGATAATTGCCTTTTCTGATTCACTTACTCCTAGTCTAGGAATAAACCATCCAATAAAACTACGGAACCCAGAGGGCCTGTCTATATGGGGGTTATTACCTGCTTCACCCTTTTCCAAGAGGTTCTCAGTATCCCTGGAGGAGGCGCTGTTCCATTGAAGCACTAAGTATCCTCCTCATAATGTCCTTTCTAGTTCTCAGGAAGGGTCTCACATTGAGGCCTGTCTATAGTTGTATACTGAATTTAGGTCCTTTTTCCTATTGTCGTGATTTTATTTGCACACCTAGGCCTACTTCCTGCTCCACCCATAGTGTCCAATTGGTGGAGGGAATCCCACACTGAGGGATTTCCATTCCTCCATCTCTTGGTAAGGCTGTACATATCCAACAATCAGTGAGCTTTAGGCTAACCGCTAGTGATATTTGAATAGGTGATTTCACGCCAGGCTAAAGCAAGTGCAATCTATAAACACATTCTAAACTTATTGTCTCTTAATCCTTAGCTCCAATGGTCCAGTCTTCTTAATATTCCACTGGGGTTGAGATGTCTTCTTAACTCACGTGTAGCTCCACAAGCTTGCTCTTTCACCTTGATCGCTGTATATGATATGATATGATGATATGATATGATATGATATGATATGATATGATGATATGATATGATATGATATGATATGATATGATATGATATGATATGATATGTTCTGGAACCCCAGATCTTGGAATTATCTCTTGTAACAGTACTTTAGTTACTCCCTGCACCCTGTTGGTCCTGCAAGGGAAAAGCCTCTGGCCAACCTGAAGAGGTGTCTGTTAATACCAGCATATACCTATACCCCCCTTTTCTTGGGAGTTCAGGGAAATCAATTCACCATTGTTGCCCAGGATAAATTCCCTTCCCTGTTTGTCCCAGGGCACCCTGGGGCCTGTTCTAGGATTACTCTGTAAACAGATCTCACATTGCTGTGTTACCTGCTTAGTGGTGGTGTATAAATTCCAAGCCACAACCCGTTGGCTCAAGTATTTATACAGGGTCTCGGTTCCCCAGTGAGTTTTCCTGTGCTCAGCCATGATTATGGCCCATAATAGGGAGGTGGGAACTATTATCTTGTTTTGAAGCCTGCACCTCTGTGTCCTCTGTTTCTGAATGCTCTCCAAGCCCCCTCAATTAGTTTATCCAGGTCCTGTATTTTGCTTCCTTTACTCTGTGTATCGCTGGGAGAAAAGACATTCTTGCGCTGATTAGCAAAAGACCTTGGGAGATGTAAACAAGTTCAGCAGAATGAAGGGAGAAAGCCGAAAGATTGTAACTATCTGTGCCAGACCGAGCCTCTCGACGTGATCACGAGGCGTCCAGGAGTGAGCAGATGCTATCAAGGTCAAGCTGACCAGTGGCAAACCTGAGGTGGCTGACAGAGGTGAGTGGCCTGTGTGCCACAGGATGGCACAAGAGGGACGAGCCCAGCTCTAGTGCCACCTCCTTCAGGGCAGGATGGAAGATCCAGCACTGCCGCATGCAGCAGGAGGGTCACAATTCATAAGACACTTGACCAAGAGCATATTGTTCAAGTCCACTGTACACAATAAAAGTTTTTGTTCTGCACGAACAACAGAGTCTGTGTCTAATTGCCACAGGTAAACCTTAATCTGCTTTGCCCTCCTCAACCTGAATGAGGACCTCTGGATAGGATTTAAAAAGGGCATAGAGAGTTTTTACCAGTATTCCATAGTTGTATATCCATATGCAACACCACCTTGTCATCCCTAGGAAAGTCCGGAGCGCCTTTGCTGCTTGAGGTTCCACAGTCTGGCAAATCGCTTCCTTCCTTGTTGTTCTCTAGGGTTTGGAATCCAGCAGCAATTTCGTAACCCAAGGTTACTTGTGGCCACGCCATCTGGGCTTTCTGTGGAGAAACTCAATAGCCATCAAGTCCGAGAAAGTTTAGTAGACTAATTGTCCTTGCTATGCATACCTCCTTTGTTGTGGTAGCTATCAGAAGGTCATCCATGTGCTGTGACAGGATTCCTTGTCCTGGGGCCGTACCCATTGCTCCAGTCTTTGGCAAGTTGGTTCCTGAAAAGAGTGGGACTTTGTTTGTTTGTTTGTTTGTTTTAACCTCTGGAAAAGTGCTGTGCATGTAAGTTGTGTTGCTCTTCCTGAATCAGTTTTCTCCCACTCAAAGGTAAACATGAGCTGATTCTCTGGACTCAATGGTGGACAAAAAATGGCATCTTCTAGGTCCAGAACGGCAAACCATGCCAATTCACCTGATAATTTTGGAAGCAGCGTGTTTGGGTATACTACCAATGGGTATAAATCCTACACTATCCTATTGATGGCCCTTAAATCTTGTGCTCACACTCCAGTAACAACCCGAATTTCTGAAAACTGTCAATTATTGGCTGGATTCCTTTCCCATCTCCGAATCTGAGGGGGTACAGTTTAATCCGAACCGGCCGAGCTCCCTGCTTTATTCCGATTGCTAGTGGTGCTGCATTCTTAGCTCTTCCTGGGGTCTCTACTACCCACACCCCAGGATAGACTTGATCACTTCCTTTGTCTGGGATCCTGGTCCCAGCAGGGGTAGCGATTAATGATAAACTAAGCACCTCCATTAACTGTTCTTCTTGTACCTTACATTCCAATTTTCCTTTCAACTTGATTTCAAGATTCCAGTTGTTCTAATAAATCTCACCCTAGTAAAGGCTTTGGTGAATTTGGCACCTACAAACATTTGTGTATCCCTACCTGTTTACCTACACTAAGTTAAGGGTTAAGAAAGTAAACTTCCTCACTTTTGCCAGTGTCTTCCCTTACGGTTACAAATTCACCACTCACTGGAGTATTTAACACCCAATTAGATGCTCCAGTTACTACAAATTCCACACTTTGCTGCAATTCCTTCCTCAGCTTAATCTTCTCTACCCTTGACTGTTACTGCATCTGTTACCAAATCCAGCGCCTCTTTTTGCACTAACTGCTTTCCCGTTCAATGGGGGCAGAACCTCCTGGGCCCTTCCAGCTCTCCCCTGTCAGCTCTTCCTGAGGAGATCTCTGGTCCTAGAGCCCTGCTCTCAGCTCCTCCCTTCCTAAGGCTTCCCGTGCTAACACTGGGATATCAAGTTTCCCAGGTCTCTGCAGATGAAGGCTATTCGCTCCCAGCATCTCATCTCCTGCCTTCGCAAAAACAATATTAACTGCTAAATGGTCATCGCCTTCCAACCACCATTGATTACAATTTTTAATTAAAGTTTTCTTGCTCACGGGGCCCCCAGGCTCTCCAGCAATATCTCAGGTGGAATTTGCCTGGGAACTTCCTTTCCCTGTGTTCCTCCATACTAAATTTCATTGATTCTTTATTGTTCCCCAAAGTCCACACCTTATAGCTAGTAAGTTACTGTGACCAAATACATACTCCTCTTTAAACCCCAGTCCACAACGCCAACCAAAATGCCAGTTTCCTCTATTCCACTGTAATTCCTGGACAGTACTACAGGTCAAGGCTCTGATAACAAATACAGGGTTAAACAAATATCCAACTAAACTCGATTCCCACGTTCACACCACTCACACCTTGGATCCAAAGGTTAGCATTCACACTAGATAGCAGCCGCTTATAAAGTCTCGTTGCTGGGTAATGGAGTCTGCCTACTTCCCCAGGGCACAGGAACACCAAATTCCCTGGGCACGAGCTATAACCAATGTCTCCCAGCAACAAGAGCACTTGTATTGTAAATGGAATTCCACAAGCAATAATTTTATAACAGAAACACTTATCAATCACAAAGATAACGACAATGAAAAACCAGTTTGGACATTTACTCGTTACATGATCCTACCAGGCCCCTTCCTGGCAGCTAACTGCAAATGCCCCCCAGCGCATTTTTGTTGCGATGATTTCTCCAAAGTATTACAAAGCTTACATTCCCGAGCGCATTATAGCCTCAATCTCAGGGTGCCTTGCAAGATTTCACCTCAGAGATACCTCCCCAAGTGGGACCCTGCTCTCAAGGGTTGTGCTCCCACACCGATCTGCATCACACAGCCTATAGCTGTGGATCCACCCTCTGGGGGAGCACCCTCGCTCCTTCACCCAAATGGAGGACATCTCCTTAAGACATACGGGTCCCTGTACCTGTAATGTACCTGGTGCATACCAGGGCTTTCTCTGCCCCACAGTGGATGATGTGTGGGCCTCGAGAGTTATAGCATAGCCAGCCCTCGTACAACAGAGAGCTTAACCATGCTCATGCCTTGCAGAGAAGACCGAATTGAGAAAGCAGGATAGGAAGTTGTTAGCAATAGAAGTCACTCGCTCAGTGAGGAGAAACGTGCCAGCAGGCAACATCTGCCTCTAGCGGCCCTTCCAGCGTTCCCTTCTGTGCGCTTAGCGCCGGGCTGACGGCTCACCTGGGGTCGTGCAAACCCCTCCCGAGGCTTTTCTTCAGGCTGTCCCGGCAGCTGCAGGTGCCTTTAGCGCACACCAGCTCCGGCACTGGGCTGTGTAATAGACGCTGAAAAGCCGACAGCCTGCGGGCTGACTGGAGCACACGTTGTGAACGCGGCCGAGCAGCACGTCAGTAAAGCGCAGCCCGGGCTGCCCGGTGCAAAGGGCGCACGCTGCTGAGAACGCCCCCTGGAAGTGAGCGCAGGGTGCGTGCTGAGCTGGATGGGGAGCAGCGCCCCCTGGTGGGGGACGAGGGAAATGCAGCCGCCGAGGTCCAGCCCAGTCCCCAAGTGTGGGGAAAGCGCATTTCTGGAACGTAGGTCTCACCCTATATGACTACATGACCCACATGACTATGAGCTACTTTATGGCTCCTTTTGTATACCAGAGGCTTCCTCCCGCTTTGAGAATGGATTTGGCCTAGGTGAGGCTAAGACGTGTATTACAGTGTTAGGTGAGGGAGCTGTAGAGCTAGGGACAAAATAACGTGGCATGACGCACGTGAAATGATTTGCCTTAGGGCATTTCATCATTGATGACAGTCCAAAAAGCCCACCAAACAATCTCTCCTCCTCAAAATTAAGACACTTGCACTTATGCCTTTGCAGGACAGATCTTTCCAGGTACAATCCCTTCCTGGTTTTGTGCAATTATCATCAGCCTCTGTTTTCAAAAGACAGGTGCCTGTGACAGATAGGTGAATATCTCCAGGAACCAAACTGAAACAATAGAAGCTAGGCACTTAATAAAAAATAATCCCTCACAAAGCCCACCTAAATTGTTCAGTATCTAAATATTTTACAAATCTGGGTCATGGATCCCTAAGTTCATTTGGGGAGATGCCTATGTGGTCACCCTCACAGCGGTATGTGTCCCTTTTTAAAGCCGGTGGGGCAGGAAGCCTCCTCTGCATCTCCCAGCATCTCTGGCCTTTGGTTATTACTAAAAGGTTTCTCTTTAGCTCCTGTTTCATCTTCCATCATCACAAAACAGCTGCTGTAAGGTCTTCTGCCCATTTGGCCTCTGACTAATCACATCTATCCTGATGTCTGATAGAGAGACCTCTTTGCGGTCTAATGGGAGCAGTGAGGGATTCAACAAAGGACCTTCCTTCCACTTTTAGAAAGAACTTTCATCAAAACGTAACTAAGCTAAGAAAACAGCTAGAGAACTGCTTACCATCTCCTTCAATCATGACTGCAGTGGAAACAAAACAGCTGAAGAGGAAGGAGAAACAAAGTTTTCAAGCAATGATTTTATTGACGGTAATTTCTCAAATGTATCTCAATAGCTTTCCTGTTTTATTTAAAATGAAATAAAAGGAGAATGATGGCAAGTCTGATTTGGGTTTCCAATTGAATCTTGTGTCATCTAATTACAAATGTCTTCATGATATTAAAAATGAAAATATTTCTTTACATCTGCTCCACCCTCTACAAATATGGTTTTGTTTTGCTGCTTCCCTAATCCTGAACATCTGAGCATTTGAAATCCAGCAATGAAGAGTCACATACGCATTTTTAGTAAACATCCAGCTGAACATCTGTACATCCACTCAACACACAACTCTTCCCTGGTGTATGTTCTTGCTCTATCCTGACTGCAATACTGTTGCTAATCATGTCATGGCATTTATTGTCTGCAGGGATGCCAGCATACTTCAATCACCTGCCCTTCATCGCTGACAAATTTAGGATCCACCTGCAAATTTGCAGAACTCCCAAATGTAATCCTCCTTTATTTATCCAAGCAGAGATGTGTACACAACACCTTGCACCTGGCTTCCAAAGAATAAAGGTCTATCCATTATGGTGCTGGACTGCACAGTCAAGGGAGTCTGGAGGGAAACGGTACAACTACATATACCTCTTCTTTAAATGCTAGGTGCTGTCCTCTGACAAATTTAGTCTTTGTTAGTCTTCAGCAACCGGATGAAAGAGCTGCTTGATGCAGCTTATCTTAACACACAGTCATCTTAGAATTGCAGCTGTAAGGAAGACCACGCCATTCAAAAGCTTTGTGTTAAACCACTACTCCTGAGTGGCAAGTCGTCTTTATGTTCTTGGGGAAAACTGGGTGTCATTAGCTGCTCCCATTTAAACATCTGTAAAAGCTTGAAACAGCTCAACATAAGCAACAGTAAGCTTGAAGAGCAACTAGATTCTGATTAGCCCAGCTATCCTGAAAATAAGAATTACAACTATTGTTTTGTACTTTTAGATCACTAAAATAACATTCCTTTTACTGTCTTCAACATTTCAACCCAAAAGTTACAAAAAAAATGCACTGAAGTGCATTGAAGTGCAGTGAAGTCCCCCCTGGTGGGGGACGAGGGAAATGCAGCCGCCGAGGCATTCTTGGTGCAACGAGGGACCGGGGCTTGTTCAGCTTGGAGAAGAGAAGGCTCCGGGAGACCTCCCAGGCCTTGAAGGAAACGTATAAACTGTATAAACTGGAGGGGGAACAGATGTTTACAAGGGTGGATAATGACAGGATAATGGGGAATGGTTTTAAATTGAGACAGGGGAGATTTAGTTTAGATATCAGGGGGAAGTTTTGCATTCAGACGGTGGTGAGGCATTTTAAAAGGTAGCCCATAGAGGACGTGGATGCCCCATCCTTTGGGGCATTCGAGGCCAGGCTGGACGTGGCTCAGGGCAGCCTGGTCTGGTGGACAGTGTCCCTGCACATGGCAGGGGGTTGAAACTAGATGGTCATTGTGGTCCTTTTCAACCCTCCTTTATCCCCTCTTATCCCCCCTTGGAATCATGCAGAAGGATCTGCATGAGACATCCTAGAGAGGTTTGGGGGCTCTAGGGGGCTCTTCTGGACTCAACCAGAAGAGTCTGGAGATATCCCAGAGGGACCTTGGGATGTCCAGGGAGTCCCCGGGTTGGTCCTGTGGCACCATGGAAGGATCTGGAAGTTCCCACTATGGGCCCAAGAGCTCTGAGGAGTCCCTGGGCTGATCTGGAAATGGCCCAGCAGGGTCTGGTAGGGTCCAGGGAGTTCTCATGTGGGTCTGAGTAGTCCTGGAGTCATCCAGAAGGGTCTGGGGATGTCCCAGAGGAGTCCTGGGGTGTCCAGTGGGTGCTCATGCGAATCTGGGGGGTCTGGCCATCCGTCTCATCATCTGCTGTAACATGACCACAGCACTTTCATCAGTGGTTTGGACTCACAGCGACAAGACGCACTTTGTCAACTGTGTCACCAAGGAATCATAAGAATTGGAATCGTTGGAACTGGTTAATATGGACTGCTGTTTATACTTCTAAAGAACCCATCCTTGTTCAGTGTATGAATTTTAGTTTAGCTACTTTTAGGATTGTTTTTGAACCGTGCTTCTTTTTCTCTTAATAGCGAAGGGGGAGATGTGGGATAAAGAAAGTCATTATCTTGCTAATGAGTAAAGAAACTTAGCAGTAACTTGAGCCAGATGTAAACACACACGAGGCTCCTGCTTCCTACATGTAAGTTGCTGTTGCACGGGTATAAAAGGTTGTAAGCATCTTCAGTAAAGGTCCTTCATCCTTCCTTCTGCACCAGCAAGGGAGTCTGAGCCTCTCCGCACCAGCAAGGGAGCTCGGAGTCCTCTTGCCAACAAAGAGGAGAGGAGAGGAGAGAAGGAGAGGAGAGAAAAGATTGAGCAGAACAAAGGAAAAAGGGAAGAGAGGAGCTTGTAAGGGGAAGAAGAGTGATGAACAAGAGGGGAGAAGAAAGAGGGCAGAACAGAAGAGAGGATACAGGTAAGAAGAGCAGATCTAAAAAGATCCTTTTTCGGAGCAGGACACCATCACTCTGATCAGAGTGCTGTTGGCTGTTCCCAGGCCCTAGAAAGCAAAGCAGCCACGTGCACAGAACGTGCTGGAGAATCACTGACAGACACAAAGGTCTCAGTGCCCAGTCTTGTGCAGGAGCATTTACCTGCTCTTAATTACAGCAATTTTGCATTAATGGAGCGATCCATTAGCAGCTAGTGTGGAGGAGGCCCAGGGCAGACCTTATTGCTCTCTATAACTACCTGAAGTGAGGTTGTCGTGAGCTGGGTGTTGGCCTCTCCTCTCATGTAACTGGTGACAGAACTAGAGGGAATGGCTTCAAGCTGCACCAGGGGAGATTTACGCTGGACGTTAGGAAATACTACTTCTCTCAAAGAGTGGTCAGGCAGTGGAATGGGCTGCCCACGGAGGTGGTGGAGTCACCGACCCTGGAGGTGTTCAAGGAACGTTTGGATTTCGTGTTGAGGGATATGGTTTAGTGAGAACTATTGGTAATAGGTGGATGGTTGGACTGGATGATCTTACAGGTCTTCTCTAACCTTGGTGTTTCTGTGATCTTCTGTGATCTTCCCAGTCCCCAGTCCTGCCCTGTGCTGGTGCTCTGCAACAAACAGCAGTCCAACACACTGTGTCCCTGCAGAATCACAGAATCGCTCACGTTGGAAAAGACCTTCAAGAGCATCGAGTCCAACCATGACCTGAGCAAAGTACCCCAACTCTAACAACCCTCCTCTAAATCATGTCCTGGAGCACCACATCCAAACAGTTTTTAAACATGTTTGGGGATGGTGACTCAACCACCACCCCAGGGAGCCCATTCCAGTGCTCAACAACCCTTACTGTATAGAAGTTTGTCCTGATATCCAACCTAAACTTACCCCATGCCTGTGCGTTCTGTGCAACCCCACAGATGTGACAATGCGGACTGGCTTCTGCACTGGCTTCTCAAAGGAAACGGTGTCAGGAGGAAGCAGCTGATCCTGCCACTCACGCTGCTATTCTGGGAGTCCCTCCCCAGGACTCCCACAGCTTCCCCTTCCCAGCCCCGCTCAGCTCCTCGCGGGCTGCAGACGCTGCTGAGGCTCTCGCACTCCACGGCCGTCATCTTCTTCTCGTGCTGCCGGACCGCTCTCTGCAGGGCTGCGCTGAGTTCCTGCCGCTGCAGCCAGAACCGCAGCTCCCGTGCTGACGGATGGAGGAGCTTCGTGCCGGCACCCACAGCACGTGGTCCCCGGGCTGCCGGTGGCACGGCAGGATGCTCCCCTCCCTGTCTCCCATCGCCCCTCAGCTACGCCATCCGCCTATAATCTGCCTAAGGATTCCAAAGACCCTTCAGAGGGCTCCGGTCAGGCCGATCGACGGCTGATGCCAACGGCACGAGGTTCAACACCACCACGCGCCGGGTCCCGCACGTTGGTCACAACGACCCCAGGCATCGCTGCGGGCTTGGGGCAGAGCGGCCGGAAGGCCGCGTGGAGGAAAAGGATCCGGAGCTGCGGGCCGACGCTCGGCTGAACGCGAGCCAGCAGCGCCCTGCGCAGGCGGCCGAGAAGCCGGCCGAGCATCAGCAGCAGCAGCAGCCGCTGATCGCCCCGCGCTCAGCCCCGCCCCGCACAGCGCCGGCCTCGGGCCGGCACCGCGACCGCCGCCTGCAGCGGGACGCCAAGGTGCCCCGGAGCCGCTCGTCTCCAGCGGGTTCCCCACGCCACCGCCGGGCCGCGCCGCCCGCCCGGACGCCCCGCTCCCCCACCTGCCGGCGGCCGCCAGCCCGCGCTCGCCGCTCTCCAGCAAGGCCCGCACGGAGCGGGGCGGGGCGGAGCGGGGCGGGGCGGGCCCGGCCTCGCTGAGGTCCCCCACGTCCCCGCCCTCCTCCCGCAGCCGCAGCCGAGGCCCCGGAAGCGGAGCGGGCGCACGACGGCAGGCATCGCGAGGGCAGCCGGGCTGGGGCCACGGGGACGCGCGCGGTGATGTCGCAATGACGGCGCGCCCGCGGACGGAAAGGACCCCGCGCGGAGCGCCCGCCCCGTTCGGCGCACCGACCAATGGCAGAGCGGAGGAGGCGGGGCCGAGCGCGGGCTCTCCGCCAATGGCGGCTGCGGACGCGGGGCCGCCGCCATGGTGATGCCGATGGCGCCGGCGGGATGGAGGAGCCGCGGGGCTCCGTGCGGGGAAAGCGGAGCTCCGCCGCTCCGCTGCCCCGCCGCCGCCCTCGGGGACGCCGCGCGGTCGGGGGAAGGCGGCGCGGGGGCACCGCCGCCGGCCCCGTCCGTCCCCCGTCAGAATCCGGCTGTCCTCGGAGGGGGAACCGAGCCGTCCTCCGTCGTTGCGGCGAGGCGCTGCCGGGCTGCGAGAAGCGGCGGCTGACCGCGAGAGGCGGGACCCGCCCGGTGTCCGGGAGCGGCTCCTGGCTGAGCCGGGCAGCCCCGGAAGAGAGGGAGCGATCGCGCGGATCGAGGCGCGTTCGAGCCCGGCACGGAGTCCGGCCCAGCGGAGTCCGCTTCTCGCTCGGCTCCAGTCATCGGCAGCGCTGTGCTGAGCTGCTGCCCCGCAGCTGCAGTCTCCAAGCGCCGTTTTCCATCTGATGCCGTGGAGACGGCGCGCCCTCCCTCATTGCAGCGCGTAAAGCCGCCCCCCCGGCGACAGCGCATGCGTGATGGCGTCCCCGTGGCGACAGCGCCTCAGCGCGTGCGCCGCGCCGTCCCCGCTGGGTGACGTCACCAGCCCCGCGACCCGAGGAGGAGGCGGCCGTGCGGAAGTGGGGCGGCGCACCCCGGGGCTCCGAGCGCCGCCTCAGCTTCTACAGGTGGGTGTTCGGGGGGGGCACCGGGGCGGGGCCGGGGTTAAGGGGGCTGGGGGCCACGTGCCGCTCTGCGTTGGCCCCGCGGGGTCTCTGTGGCGCTCGGGGCTTCCGCTCGGCGGGGGCAGCTGCCCTGTGTCTCCCCGCCTCCCCCGCCCCGTGTATTTCACTGCCCTCCTCCCCTCCCCCCGCCACTGGTCGCCCACAGCCTCCCCCGTCGCTCTGTGTGACCCCCGGGGTTGCGCCTCCCCTCCCCTTTTTCCCCCTTCCAGTTCCCCCATTCTGATCACTGTAGTCCTCTTCATCATCATCAAATCATCAAATCACCAAGGTTGGAAAAGACCTTCAAGATCATCCAGTCCAACCATCCACCTACCACCAATATTTCCCCACTAAACCATGTCCCTCAGTACGACATCTAAATGTTTTCTGAACACCTCCTGGGAAGGTGACTCCACCATCTCTTTGGGCAGCCCATTTCAGCATCTAACCACACCTTTGAAGAAGAAATTTTTCCTAATGTCCAATCTGAATCTTCCTGGCACAACTTGAGGCCATAAACACACAACCTGCTGTTAATACTTTTCCTAATGCCCTGACAATACTGAATGAGAAACACATCAACCTCCTGCTAGATATCTCCGAATCAAGTCAGTAGAACAACAGAGAAAGTAGGAGATGCTAACATCTGAGAAAAAATACTGAGAAGGGGAAGTAAAACAAGAAGAAGGCAATGAAGTGGCAGGTGGGTTGTCCCTCCATACCTCTGCTGGTCCTTCACTGAAATTCTTTTCTGAGGGCAGGGCTTTCTTCTCACTGCAATTTCTTGCTTCCTGCAGCCCTTCCCTAAGGCAACAGACACATTCCTGCCAGCTGCATTAATAACTTCCACCTTGTGACACTGAAAACAGTGGGGAACTGTTTAAGAGCATCCTGTCTTGTACAGATACATACAGAAGCAGCAATTACAGTAACAAGAGGAATAATAACGACAAGAAAAAGCACAAGGTGGAAAAAGTCTGTGAAGAAAGTGTGGGCGAAAGCATTTTTTCAGGTTCCTTGCACGAAATATTCCCAAGCAACAGACACTGTGAAGTGGGAGAAATCCAGAACTTCTACAGCATTTTGTCTGAATGCCCTCACAAAGAGAAAGGAGCGGGCTTCAAGACAGGTATCAGGATTTGGCCAATAATAAAACATACCGTTAGTTTTAAATGTGTTCCTTAACCCATTGTGTTACTTTGGCTCTCTCTGAAGGGTTGAAAACTAAGTGCTTTTTTCTCTGCTTGTAATCCATTTCCTGTGGGTTGTTACCACCTATCTGTCTGGCAGGAACTACCCAGTTACCCCGTTGATCAAACCTTACCTTTGGATGTCATCCAAAATTACTTAACAGAAAAGAATCCAACTGGCATATCTACTATGAGGAGAATGAGCAACATTTCCTTGAAGAATTTACTCAAAGTAGGCGTGCGTATTATGTGCCAAGAAAAGAAGGAAATTTGATGCTAGCATCAGTTGATGAACATTAGCATATATTCTTTATATGGTACATGCTGAAGGCAATGCTGGAAAAAAAAATATGAAGAAAAATCATTGTTTTAAGGTCTTCCTGCCTCAATTTAGGGAAAGAAAATGGCAAGTTCTTCAATGGAAAGGCTTTTTTGTTGTTTTGTTTGTTTGTTTGTTTGTTTTCCATGAAGAATGGAAGTACTTCAAGAGATGGGGGTTTTGTTGTCAATGTCTAAACAAAACATTTGCATTGAATTCAAAATCTGTATGTTTCAGCGTGTCCAACACAGCCAAAATATTTTGCTTAGAGAAGGCAGGCATGTGTTACTATTTTCAATGCGTTTCATGTTTAAAAAAAAAAAAAAAAAAAGTCAATAATGAAGCATTCACTCTGTTGATCCAGTTCTCACTGAGTCATTAAGGGCAGGGAACAGAAGAGACAGAAGGATATGAGACATCTTTGAACGCAGCGTATACAGCGGACTACTGAGAAATTCAAACCCAAACGTCTAGACTAAGTGGAAAAACTTGAAGGAAAAGAAAATAAAAACAACACACAAAAACACAACTTGGAACGAAGTCAAAAAACCAGGATGAAATGAAACAAACTCCATCTCCCCTCATGGAGATGTTCTGATGCAGTTTGGCAGACCAGCTATATGCTCACTTCCTGCTCCCAGGCCAGCTGTGAAGATTGCTCTCTGAATTATGGACTCACAGAATCGTTAAGGTAGGAAAAGGCCATGAATATCATCTGGTTCAACCGTAGACCTCTGGAAGGTTTCCTCCCAGACCACCACCCCCTTCCTTCAGGGGACAGGTGCCATGGTTTATTTTAGTGGGCAGCACCTCCTCAACTTAAGTTCCCTTGCCTTCAGTTCTCTTGCCCCTCTGCAAACACAGCAGCATGCCCCTAAAAATAAACAAACAAATAAATAAATAATCCTGTGGTTTTGACACCTGTCCTCAAATTCCATGTCTGCTTTGACAGAATTACATGTTTTTAGAGGAGTACTTGGCCTGTGATTTTCAGTTAGTTCTGTCAAGCAGTGCACAGACCTTGGTCTCTGTAAAATGGGGCTCTCAGATAGGGTGAGCAAAGCTCACATGAGGGGAAATCACTAAGGGCAGGCTTGTCAGCAGGTTTGAATCTATCCCCTGAACAAAAAGAAGTGAAAAAACAAATTTGGCATCTTGGAGCCCAAACTGGCAGGCCTGATCTGAAATGACATTGCAGTTTTCATTAGCTAGTAGGAGCTGATTTCTTTCCTCCTTATCCAACACGACCTTGAAACATACCTTAAGCTTAAGTAGGTTGTTGTAGTCTTCAGGGGCCTATACTGGCTTTCCACTAATGGAAACTAAGTTTTGAACTCCAGGGGATGAAATGAGGTGAACAAAATTGTCTATCTATCTAGTCACAGCTGTAAGATTTAAGGCATATGAAATAAAAAATGGGGCAAAAGGGACACCAAGAACGAGTTTGAACTTTAAGGTAGTAGAATATGTATAGGGCTGGAGCTGAAGAAGTAGCTTAAATAAGAGTCTTGTTTCTTGTTTTTGGCTTTTGTGGTTCAGCAGGGTGCAAGGATGACAAATATTTAATAGCAGACCACTTCTGCCACAAAGCATGGCCATGGCTACAGAGGCTGGATGATGTCAGAGGATACAGAACAGCAGTCGTGTGATTATCCAGTGCATCACGTGGTAAGTAGGGGAGCTAATATGACTCTGACACCAATTCTTAGTCTACAGGCTTTTGTAGGATGGTATTCCTTAGCAGTATCTTTCACCTGGGGGTAAAGGGAAGGAGACCAAACATCCTCGGACAACCACATGCAATTTCTCACCATCATCAAAAAAGTAACCTGCTGTCAGTCATCTGGCTTGCTCCCTTCTGAGGTTACAACCCTACAACAAAAGCAATTCAACAACAGACCACTCATAAACTCCCGGTCAACAAAAATAGTTCTTTTTTCTATTGCTGGAAGAGCTGCAGCAGTTTCAGTCTCCCGATGAGCTATACCACTGCAGCACTTCTTTGGGCTTGAGTTAGTGGTGCACCACTTTAACTTAGTAGGCTTAATAAAATACAGAAGGTACTTCACCTTTTTACTGAGAGGGAGGGCAGGAGAGGCAAAAATTGCTACTTTTTGCAAACTACCCTCAGTTTGCAGTATCCCAATGCTCTGTATGAAAGCCTAAAACCACAAAGAAAATGACTATATCTTTAAATATTAGCAATGCAATTTCCTTTCTTCTATTCTTGTGAATTCCAACTGCTTTCCTGATGTTTGCACTTACCAAGTAGACAACCCAGTGATTACTTTCTGTGATCAAACCTGGCAGCTGTGAACTCAAAAGGGCAGGCTGGAACGAAAGCAACACAGCAATGCTGGAGAAAAGAACAGCGTGGCTTCACGTGGTGATGGAGCTTTGTTTCCTATCTCCTCTGAAATTCTGCTCTTTCACATACCCTGCTGTTGTACAGCAAGAGGAAAAAAACAATCAGTGAAAGGGTTGAGTTTGTAGGAGACATGAGCTCCACTTGAAGAGCCATGAGACGTTGGCTGGTATGCTGGTTCAAGGGTATGCTGGTAACTCGTAAACTGAGAAGCCTCCAAGTAAACACTCAGTGTGTCAATAAAAGGCTTGGTGGAGGGCAGAGAAATGTGCTGCTCCTTAAGGCGTGGTGCCCCCATGAACGGATGCACACGGTGTCCATCTCTGCTCTGCATTTAACGCAGGGCCCATGTCCCAGCCCACGTCCCAGCCTCGGATCGCGTCCCGACCCATGCCTCGAAGGACTACATCGCAGTGCTCGCCCTATACGCGGGACCAGCTGCTGAGCCCAGATCCCCCAGCGGGGGCAAGGGGCTGCTCAGTAGGGCTGCCCTTTATGCTCTCACCCCCTCGGGCCCCTCCTGCGAGTCTAGGGGGCGCCGAGCTCGAAGGTCGCTCGATGAGGGCCGGGGGTCGCCGGTCCGGTCCGGTCCGGTCCGGGGCAACGGAGAAGGGCCGTCCGCACACCCCGGGAGCTCCCCGACAGCCCGAGCGGCCGCAAACAGGGTTAAGGCCGAGGCGATTTGCGCGTAATCCCCGGCACGGCCCGGGGAAAGGGGCGCGGTGCCGGGTAGGGGCGGTGAAGGGGGAGGGCAGCTCGGCTAGACCCCCGGGAGCCGGGGGAGGGAGCGGAGCCGGTGGGGAGGGAGGACGGGGCCCGGAGGGGGCCGGGGGGAGAAAAGGGAGGAGCGGCAGGGGGTGGAGGGAAGGAAGAGCGGCGTGGGGAAGCGCTACGCGCCCGAGCGGCGGAGGGAGGGAGGGAGAGGAGGAGGCGGCGGTGGAACGCGCTCGGCTCCCTGGGCCGAAGGTGCCCACCCCTCCCCTCTGTGCCTCCCCCGTTTTGACCCCCAGGGTCCACCTGTCTGCCCCCCCCCCACCCCCCCCGGTCCCAGCACCGGATGCCAGCACCGGGACAACCGCCTGTCCCGAAGTCCACACTGTCACTGTAACCATGGAATCTGGGGCCGTACCAACCCGTCTACCTCGAGAGCCCCATCAGCGTCCTACAGCTCCTGGAGCCTGGTGTCGCTGTCACCCTGGCTGTCCATGACTGTCCCAAGCTGTCCCCCCTGCCATGGTGGCACAACTGCAGCGCGGTGCCATCCTCATTGAAGAGGTGATGAGGAGGGGTACAGGGAGGGGGGCTGGGGACAGTTGGGGGACACGTGGGGTGTGACATGGGGTTGGTGGTGTCACCATCGTTGGGTATCACCTTCACTGGATGCCATTGGGTGTCATCGAGTGTCACTGTCTTCAGGTAACACCGTGACACAGGGTGACCTCGATGTGGAACAGCCGTGATGCAGTGTCCCCATCCCTGGCTGTCACTGTTGTTACCGTCATCCGGTGTCGCCATCACTCGTGTGTCACCATCCCTTGGATGACATTATTCCCTGTGCTGTGATCACCACACAGAGGTAGGCACTGGTGGCCCCGCGTTGTCACCGTGCTGTCTCTGAGCCTCTTGCTGTCCTTTGTCACCCCTCCAGGCCTGCCTACAGCCGGACTCAGTGACACTGGAGCCCTCTGGTGCCCATCATTGCCTGCCACGAGGACGGGGACACACACGGTGGTGAACTCTGTGCCACCACCAGAGGAGACCACATGTGACATCAGCGTGGCACAGCCGTGATGCAGTGTCATCATCGTTGTGCGTCGCCAGCAGCTCACCAGCTTCAGCCTGTATGACACGTGGCAAGTTCTCGTGCCATTTGCCGAGTAAACCACGGTGACTGTCAATAATGATATTTCAACCTCGTGAGGTGTGTGTGTGCCTGTGAACGCACAGGTTTTTGTTTATTAAGCAGACGTGAAACAACTTCTCTTACTAAGCCATTAAAGTTAGGCTTGCGTTCTTTCATAACAGAATTCAGTAAGTTAACTGGAACTCCTCCTGGAAGAGGAGATCTCCTCTCCATGCCAGTGACCCAACAGAGCTCCAGGTGACCCGGGCTGATGTCACAGTGCGATGCGCTGCATCACAAGGAGATCTTCCACAGGGCAGCATCAGTGCCAGCACTTCCCTGCAAGGCCTGGGCGCTGCTGCAGCACTGCTCAGGGGCTCTGTCCTTCTGCGGTCAGGAGTCGGCTCAGGGGCAGCAAGGCTGCACTGGGTGACCTTTGTTGACACGTGGAGGAGCAGGGGCACTTTGCGGAGAATTGTTGGTTGGTTGAGGAGCCTTGTTTGTGGAGGGCATCCTTAGTTCTGAGCTGAGGGCTGTCGGCCAGCGACATGGAAGGCTGTTGGACTGTGAGCCTCAGCTCGGAGCTGGTCTACACGTTCCCAACGCTGCTGGAACTCTCTACCAAAGGTAAGGCTTTCCGGACTCCCTTCCCAAGGCATCGCACGGGGCTGTTAGCTGTCCAAAGCCTCAGCTCCTGCTCTCTGTGCTTGGCTGGGCATGGCTGGGGGCTGCTGCAAGAGCCCTGCCCAAGGGTCCAGCTCTTCTGGGGACCACGTGGCAGCCAGGTCCCAATAGTAGAGCTGCCCAGAGCCCCCAGGTTCCTTTAGGCATGCTCAGTCCCCTGTGATAGGGCAGTCCAAGACCAGGTTTCCCTGGGAGAACACACCTACAGGTGTTTCCGTAGGTTCCTGCTCTGGGAGGAAAGGCATCCTGTGTCCCACAGGCTTCCTATGTCCCCGTTTCCCCTCGGGGCCCTGAATAAGGCTGAAATCAGAGCAAAGCCCAGCTCCGCTAGCCATGGCGGTGCTTTTCTGGGGTGTGTGCGTGTGCCTGTATCGATCACTGTCTGTGTGAGGAGCTTGCCAAGCAGTTGTGAAGAGGCTGTCCTGGAGCATGACATGTCTTTTCTTTCCTTTGCAGAGATTGTGGCGGTCTGGGATGCCGTGTCTGATTACATCCTGGAACAGATGAAGCTGGACAAGGTGGGCTGGTATGCTGGTGGCCCTTGCCCTGGAGAGAGGTTCAGTCCCGCCAAGAGTGTGGGCCTCACAGAGCAGTCCCTCCCTGAGCACCACACTGAGCAGCACTCTGAGCCCAAGCCGGGTGCCCAGAGCAGCCTGTTGGCCAACTGGGAGGGAAACCCAAGGCCAGAGCTGCCCTGAGCAAACGTTTGGCACACGCAGGGGCTTTGCTCTGCCCTGTGATCAGAACGGGGAGAGCCAAGGGAGAAATGGGTGGGGGATTTTTTCTGGCCCTATGCCAAGGATGTCCTTGGGAATAAGTCCCAGGCTTAAGCCCTGTGCTGTAAATGCCCGGGCTCTTCTCTAGCCAAAGGATGTTGGGAAATACTATGCGAAGGTGACTGTCTTGCAGGGATCACAGATTTTTCCAAAGCTTTCCGGAGAGCCCCATCTCACCCTGCTGTCCATCAGGAGTGGGGAGGGCGGAGAGCAGTGACCCCATGCTCTTGATGTTTGTGGCTTTTGCCGCCCCTAAAGTACACACTCGTCAGCCTTTCTGTCTTTTCCCCGTGCAGGGAGTCCTGGTTCCGGGGCTCGGGGTCTTTGCTGGGGTCCGAGAGCAATTCCACAGCAAAGAAGAGGCAGTTTCGGTGCTAAGGCCTGTCTTCCAGCTGGACATCGGGGTGCTGTGGCTGCAGGACCTCCAGTCTCCCAACGACATCATCCCTGGTGAGAAGGCAGCAGCCACCTTCCCCTTCCTGTCCCACGTCTGGCTGGGTGTGTTATCCCTGCTCTCTGGAAATGGCCGGGAGCAGCAGAGAATTGTCTGCAAAGCTCGGGGTACAGCGTGAGTTCGTCCCGAAGGAACCACAGCTCAAGAGCTGTTTCTCCGAAAGACCTTTTCTATGGGATTTGGTCACGATCATGTTGCATGGGAATGTGGCTTGCTGTGGCAGTGAGGCTGTGCCTTCTCCTTGCAGACGATGTCAAGATTGAGTCGCTCAACTACCGGCAGCTCTCGCGAGCCTCCGGCGTCCCGCTGAACGTGGTGCTGCGCTGCGTGCGAGAGAGTGTGCTCTTATACTGTCACCTCCTGAGGAACAGGGAGCCCGTCTCATTTGTCTTTAAGAACATTGGCGTTATGACGTGCCAAGACGACTTCCTCCTCATGAGGTTCTTCTGCAGCTGCATTGCAACGCTGGAAAGCAATGCCACCGTCCTTTCTCTGTTCCGCACTGTAAGTTGAGGAGGTTTTGAGGGTGCGCCATCAGATCACTGCTGGCCAGCCTGGATGTGGCAGGCCAGTCCAATGCTTGTCCCCACGGCTTTCTCCACTGGCAAAGAGATTTCCTGGATCTCTGCCCCTGCAGAAAGCCTGGCAGTGCTCTTGCACAGCCTCTCTATTTGGCCATCCTGCTCCTTCAGAGCAGAACAAAGCTCTGATGTTCACGGAAGAGGCTTTGGTGGAGAGCAGCTTTCTCTTGGCATGGGAGCCAGGCTTGCTTCCTGTCAAGAAGAGCCATGAAAAAATGGCCTTGGCAAGCCTCCAGCAGGTCTGTGTCCCTTTGCAGAGATTTTGGACAGAAGATTCTGCTGACTTCGGGCCAGAGACCACCGCCCATGGGATCCGGGTGTTCCCGAGGTGAGCGCATTTCCTCTGCAGCACTTAGCTGGCCAGGAGACAGGCTTATTTCCCACCTCCTCCTCTGAGACGTGCCCTGCTGGGTCTCCGTGCTCGGCATCCAGTCGGGTAGAAATCCTGGAAAGTCTGGCTCCTGGGAATCATGGTTGTGTTACTGGTGCCCAAGCTGTCCCGATTCTCATCAGAGAGAATGGACTGCACGTGCAGAGGAATTTGGGCTACGTGTGCTGGTTTGGCGTGGCCAGGAAGGAAAAGGATGCCACGCTTTGCATAGCACATAGACAAATACTGCCAACCAACTGTGTGGGGTAGGAAGTCATCCTTCTTCAAGGGTTGTCACTCTTTGTTTCCAGGTTTCAGCTCACTGTGGAAAAGAGCAGAGCAGAGGTTGCCGCGGAAAAGAAAGCTGCAGTAGAGCGGAAGATGAGTAGAGGTGAGGGAACGGGTCCCAGCTGTAGGGAGGTGGGCCCTGTCCCGTGCCGGGTGACCGGATCCAGGTTCACGTGCTGTGTCCGTGGGGCTGCTCTGAAGAACTTCTTTCTGTCTTGGTTCCAGGGGGCTCTGCCGGCAGGCTGCTGCAGAGGCGGAAGACACTTCCCCCCTCCATGCTGCTGCAGCGCAAGCCAAGCTCAAGGCAGCAAGACGTGGTGAAGGAGCCTTCTGCCAGGTGAGAGCCTTGGGTGAAAAGAAGAAGGAGATGCGTGTGCTCGTGTAGGAGTAGCCTCCCCTTTGGAGCTGCCAGCTCTCAGCACCCAGAAAGGCTCCTGACACACGTGTCCCAGTGGGAGCCGTTCTCTCCAGGGATGGCAAGCACGCGGCACAATTGCTCAAGGCAGACACACCAGCTTCATGTTCCACCCTGGCCCCCGATCCCTGGGGGAGCTGAATGCTGATCCCCATTGATGGCAGAAGCTCTTCTCCCTTCAGGGGTCTCTCCGCACTGCACCGGAGCCCATCTTTACGGCTGTGGGAGCACGGGGGGAGACCGAGGTGCCCTGGGCTCCTGCAGACTCCTCTTGTGTCTGTTTGCAGCGCGCTCCCGCCATGTGCAGGCAGCTCCCGCGGGACGAAGACAGCGGGACAGAAGGAAGCATCTACTCCTGCCCAGACCAGCACTGCACTCCCTGCCACAGAGGAGTCTAAGAGGGTGCTGCAGGTACCGGCCCTGCCTTGCTACGGGGACTGTGCTGCTTGAGACTGCACAAATGACAGAATGGTAGAATCATAGAGAAGTTTGGGTTGGAAGGGGCCACTCAGACCACCTAGTTCCAATCCCCTGCTGTAGGCAGGGACACCTGTCTCTAGACCAGGTTGCTCTAAGCCTGACCCAGCCTGGCCTTGAGTGCTTCCACAGGGAGGGAAGCAAAAGCCTCTGTGTGTGCAGTGACCTGGAGCACAGCCCTTGGGGTGCCATCATTTCACATTTCTACCTGCTCCTTCAGCTCCTCTTCAGTAGATGGAGGGTGCTGCACACCTTCCCTATCTTTTCTCGCCTCCTGGCCTGCCACCTGCCACAGCACTCTGATTTTGAGCAGGGGCCATGAGAGTGGAATACGACCTCTGAGCCACGTTTGCTACAAGTTGCGGATCCCGTCCTGCCTTTAGGGCCCCTGGTCCTTCAGGGACAAAACAGTGCTGACCGGCTGCCAGAGGCGAGGAGCAGGAGCGTGGAGCTGAAGGAAAGTCCCAGGGGCTGAGGCTGATCCTGTATGCTGCTGTGTCTCTGCAGGAGCTCCGGGAAGTGTCTGCATTGTGGAAAGAAGTAGACCGCACGTGGCCCATGCACCAGCAGCAAGTAGAGCAAGCACGGGCAGAAAGGGCGGCGTGGGAAGGCTGGAGCGTAGGGGCGGACCAGCGTCCACCCCAGGTACTGTCAGGGATCGAGCCTGCTGGCAACAGCCGCCATCCTCAGAGCCAGGCTGCGAGCTCAGCAGGACTGAGGGGGTGGGGAGTGGGACAGGCGCTGTGCAGCATGGCAGGGGCTGGCCTGCTCCTCCTGGGGAGGAGAGCTTGGCACCTCGCAGGGAGAGCCCTGCAGGGAGAAGGGAAGGGCGGCGGGCAGCCGTGGGCTGGCAGGGCCAAGTCTCCTGCTTGCCGGGGCCTGCTGCAGGGCCCTTGACAGAGGGCTTCTGAGAAACAGCCCCGTGCTCCCAGCCACTTTGCTGACAGCGTCTCCTCTTTGGCAGCTGATGGCCAGGCAGAGCATGCGTGCTCCGCATCCTCCAGCCCAGCCCAGGGGACAGCAAGTGGAGAGGAGGTGGAGGAAGGATGTGGATCCTCTGCCGGGAAGTAAAATGGGAACAGCGACCAAGCTGGCACTGCATGCTGAGTAAGTGTGTGCGGGCTCTGCTGGCTGCCTGAGGCACTCGGGCAGCTGTGACCCTGCAGCTCGGGGACAGGCCCAGCCCGGCCAAAAACTCTGGCGGGGTGCAAGGGTGGGGACACGTGGCAGCACGGGGATGCTGGGCTGGGTGAGGGGAGAGGCAGGGGGGCTCAGCAGAGCCCAAGGGATGACTTTCTCCTCCTGCTGCAGCCTCCTTTCCCCACGAGTGGCTCAGGTGCTCCAAAGGTTGGAGCCGCACCTCCATCAGCAAGAGGCTTTTGCCAGCACAGCGGAAAGAAACCGGCAGAAGCTGGAGCTGAAGCGGCAGCTCCCCTGGTGAGCTCCACAGGCAGCAGATCCTGAGAGCCGGGCTGGAGCCCAGCCTGCACTACTTGCCTGCGCTCAGCCCGTAACGCTCCGTGCGCTGTTCTTTTCACCTCTGCAGTGCTCGATGCTCGCGTCGCTCCAGAGGGGAAGGTGCAGCCAACGGTGGTGACCGCGGTGGAGCTCTCGGCAAGGGGGCTGGGAAGCTGTCCAGATTTCCACCTGTGAATGGAAGATCATAGAATCAAAGACTCATTGAATGGCCTAGGTTGAAAAGGGCATTGAAGGTCGTCTAGTTTCAACCCACCTGCTATGTGCGGGGTCGCCGACCACCAGACCGGGCTGCCCAGAGCCATATCCAGCCTGGCCTAGAACGCCTCCAGGGATGGGGCATCCCCCACCTCTCGGCAAGCTGTTCCAGCACGTCACCACCCTCCGCGGGAAGAACTGCTAACATCTAACCAAATTCTGCCCCCCCTTCCACAGTTTAAAACCATTCCCCCTTGTCCTGTCACTATCCAGCCTCGTCAACGGCCGTTCCCCCTCCACTTTATATCCTCCCTTCAAGAATTGGCCACAATGAGGTCTCCCCGGAGCCTTCTCCTCACCAAACTAAGCAAGCCCAGTTCCCTCCACCTTTCTCAATAGGAGAGGTGCTCCAGCCCTCTGATCATCTTAGTGGCCCTCCTCTGGATTCGATCCAAAGCTCTGCGTCTTTCTTGTACTGGGGCCCCAGCCCTGGACGCAGTACTCCCAATAAAAATAAATTGGCCTTATTTCCAGTCGGTCTGCTGGTGTCGTGTCTGTTGCCATCAACTAATGTGATGGAGCCGTGCTTTGAGAGAGGAGTTTGGGTGGCAACAAGAGCTGCTCCCAAGGCCCGGTAGGCCCATGCTCTCCAAGAGCGGATTCCCAGGACGGCAGCCATCTCTGCTGGCCGTGCACACTTCCTGTGCAGAAGAATTGATGTGTCCCCTCGTATCCCCATAGCTCCCTCCCAGCAACAGAAATTCCGTGGGAGAACCGCAGGGGAGCTCTGTGGGGACGAGGAGCAGGCAGGGGCACAGGGAACATGAGGGCTTCTGAAAGGCCTCTCCTTTCCCCAGAGGGCTTGTGAGCACTCCTGCCTGCAGCTGGGAACTGTATTGCCAGGAGCTCTGCAAAGGTGGATTTGCTTGTAACTGTAGGCAGGGAGTTTCAAACCAACACTGCCGTCCACAAGGGGAACATTTACATTCTCTGTCTGACAGCACTGAGACAAAGATTTGAGCTGGCAGTCTGAAGGCCACATTAAGCTTGACTGGAACAGCTGTACAGTGAGAAACCATTTGCCTTTTCACGGGGAACACAGCTGGAAGGGAAATCCAGAACAGGGGAAAGGAAGGCAGATGGTTGCCAGGCAGAGCTCTGAGCGCAAGGAGATCTTGGAGTGGATGCTCCTGGAAGAGATGCTCAGACACATGCGAGATGAGGACGCGATCCAAGACAGCCAGCACAGCTTCACCAAGGGCAGATCGTGCCTGAGCCATCTGGTGGCCTTCTACATTGGGAGTGCCGGCACTGGTGGTCCAAGGAGGGGCAACTGATGTCATGCACCTGGGCTTGTGTGATGCCTTTGACATGGTCCCGCCCCATATCCTTATCTCTAATTGGAGAGAGATGGATTTGAGGAGCAGCCTCTCGAGTGGATAGAGAATTGGCTGGATGGTGGAAGCCCGAGGGTTGTTGTCAGTGGCTCCACATCCCGGCGGAGGCCGGTCACCAGCGCTGTCCCCCAGGGGTCCATCTGGGGGCACACTAACACTACTCGATAGCCTAATGGGGTGTGACTGATCAGCCCCGCCCCGCTGCCGGTACTGCTGGCTCTGCCCTCGCCCCGTTGCCGGCTCGTTAACGGGAGCCCCCGCACTTACCGCTCACCGACAGCGATCGCAACCCTCCTTGCGGTGTAGTCCCGCGTACGGGCGGCTTACGGTTTCTCCTCGCTGAAACAGCCCGCCTGATCCTCACAGCCCGACTCCTCCTCTCCGTCTGTGGTGGGCAGCGACGCGAGGCTGCCCTCCCAGAGGCTTCTTCTCGGCGGGGGCGCGGATGCAGAGCCGTTGCCCTGGCGACGTCCCCGCCGCGTCAGCCGCTCTCGCCAGAGCTGCCCGGCCGCTCTGTTGTCTCGGGGATCCTGGGTGAGGGGACCGAGCGAAAACCCCCGTACCTCGCGGTCGGTCGCTGCGGTTCTGGCTGGAACAGCTCCGAAGCAGCAAACGCCGGGGATCGAGGCTTCTTGCGAGGCACAGTCATCGAGGCAGAAGGGAGAAGCGTTCATTTGTGTCCCCGTGCGAAGTTCCGGAGGAGAAACGAGGCTGTTCTCCCCCTGAAGCTGAAACGGAAAGTTTCGGAACTATCGCTCATGGGTTCCTTTTGCTAAACTCACACGTTGGTTCTTAAACCGATGTGCTAATCCCTGCTGCCGAACAGAGCACCCCACATCAATCCCTCCTCTTCCTTTGAGGATTATGGTGTTTGTATGGTTGGAAATATCCAGATAATTGCATAGAGAGACGCTTGGAAGGAGGATCGAGGGGAGTATCTTGATGCCTGCCTGTTGCATCCCATCCTTGGAGCTCTGCCCTCCCCCGAGTCGCTCTCCCACCTCCCCAGGAGATCCCTGAGGGCTCTCCGTCCCCCCACTCTCCCGGTCTTCTTCACCCCCCACTGCCCTTCGAGCCCCACTCAGGCTTCAGGCCCCGTGCCCCCCGTCCCCCACCCAGGGTATTTCACTGCCTTCCCCCCACCTCCACCACGGGTCGCCTACAACCCCTGGAGTCCCTCAGTCTGACCCCTGGGGTTCCACTCCCCCTTGTCCCCACCTCCAATTCCCCCACTCTCATCGATGGAGTCCTCGTCCACCCCTCCCCAGTTGTTCCTCCACCAGTGTCTGCCCCTGTTCCCCATTCTGACCCCCAGGGTCCCATGCCTGGCCCCCTCCCATCCCGTTCCTTCCTCGGTCCCCCACTCTGATCCCTTGTGTCCCCTTTCCCGCCCCCCCCGTACGTCTTCCCATTTTGTCCCGCAGATTCACCCCCCCCCCCAGTCCCCTCTACCTGACCTCAAGAATTCCCTGTCCCCCCAAATACCCCCACTCTAATTCCCCTATTCTGAACCATAGTCTCCTACCATCCCCCAGTCCCCTCAGTTTGCCCCCCTCCTTCCTGACCCCATTTTCTGATCCATAGAGTCCCCTGTACCCCCCATGCCTTCCTTCCTGACCTCTAGAGTCCATTCCCCCATTTTGACCCCCAATATTCCCTAACAGGACCCCCCTTATGTCCCATAGTAGCCCCCCACAACCACCAGCTCTTCCCTCCCTCCTTCCCCCTGGCCCCCTTTCCACTCATGGAAGCTTCATTCTCCTCCCCCCAGTCATCCCCCCACAACCCCCACTCTCTGCCCTAGACCCCCTTTACAGAATCACAGAATCACAGAATCACAGAATGGCCAGGGTTGGAAGGGACTTCAAGGATCACAAATCTCCAACCCCCCTGCCACATGCAGGGCCACCAATCTCCCTGTTTAATGCTAGGCCAGGCTGCCCAGGGCCCCATCCAATCTGGCCTTGAACACCTCCAGGGATGGACAGGGCATCCACAACCTCTCTGGGCAGCTGTTCCAGCACCTGTAAAGAATTTCCCCAACGTCCAACCTAAATCTCCCCTCCCTCAACTTCAAACTATTTCCCCTCGTCCTGCAGTCATCAACCCTTTCAAAGAGTTGATTCCCCTCCTGTTTGTAGGCTCCTTTTCGGTACTGAAATGCTGCAATGAGGTCACTCCTCAGCCTTCTTTTCTCCAGGATGAACAAGCCCAACTCCCTCAGCCTGTTTTCATAGGGGAGGTGCTCCAGTCCCCTGATCATCTTCGTGGCCCTCCTCTGGACCCTCTCCAACAGCTCCCTGTCTTTCTTGTACTGGGGGCTCCAGACCTGGACACAGTATTCCAGATGGGGCCTCACAAGAGGGGAACAACCAAGAACAATCACCTCCCTGTCCCTGCTGGCCACCCCTCTTCTGATGGAGCCCAGGATACCATTTGCCTTCCGAGCCACAAGGGCACACTGCTGGCTCATGTTAATTCATCCATCAAGACCCCCAGGTCCTTCTCCACAGGGCTGCTCTCAAGGACCGCTCCTTCCAGTCTGTAGGGATGCCTGGGATTCCTCCGGCCCAAGTGCAAAACTCTGCACTTTGCCGTGTTGAACCTCATCAGGTTCACCCGGGCCCACCTTTCTAGCCTCTCGAGGTCCCTCTGAATGGCATCCCTTCCTTCAACCGTGTCGACTGGCACCACTCAGCTTGGTGTCGTCAGCAAACTTGCTGAGGGTGCACTCGATTCCGTCATCGATGTCATTGATAAAGATGTTAAAGAGCACCGGTCCCAAGACAGACCCCTGGGGGAAGCCACTCATTACCAGCCTCACCTGGACATGGAGGCATTGATGACCACCTTCTGTCTGTGGCCTTTCAACCACTTTCTTATCCATCGAGTGGTCCACCCATCAAATCCACATCCCTCCAGTTTGGAGAGAAGGATGTGGTGGGGGACCATGTCAAAGGCCTTGCTCAAGTCCAGGTAAATGACATCGGTCGCCTTTCCCTTGTCCACCGATGCCGTCACTCCATCATAAAAGGCCACCAGATTGGTCAAGCATGACCTTCCTCTGGTGAAGCCGTGCTGGCTGTCACGGATCACACGCCCTTTCCTCATGTGATCAAGCATGTCATCCAGGATGATCTGTTCCATGATCTTCCCAGGCACAGAGGTGAGAATTCACTGGCCTGTAGTTCCCAGAGTCCTCCTATTTTTTTTTTTAATATTTTATTTTTTTAAATTATTTCTTTTACACTCTATAGAAGCTCCCCACAACTCCCCAGTTTTTCCCTTCCATCCCTCCCTCCATCACCAGAACCCCTTTCCACCCCACAGCAGTCCCACTCACTCACACCTTCCCCCCCTAGATTCCACACAACCCCCCTTTCCAGTCCAAAAAAGTCCCACTGACCCCTTTCTCACCCCACCCACACCCTCCTTTATCCCCTCTTATCCCCCCTTGGAATCATGCAGAAGGATCTGCATGAGACATCCTAGAGAGGTTTGGGGGCTCCAGGGGGCTCTTCTGGACTCAACCAGAAGAGTCTGGAGATATCCCAGAGGGACCTGGTGTAGGGATCCTGCTTTGGCAGGGGGGTTGGACTCGATGATCTCTGGAGGTCCCTTCCAACCCCTACGATTCTGTGATTCTGTGACCTTGGGATGTCCAGGGAGTCCCCGGGTTGGTCCTGTGGCACCATGGAAGGATCTAGAAGTTCCCACTGTGGGCCCAAGAGCTCTGAGGAGTCCCTGGGCTGATCTGGAAATGGCCCAGCAGGGTCTGGTAGGGTCCAGGGAGTTCTCATGTGGGTCTGAGTGGTCCTGGAGTCATCCAGAAGGGTCTGGGGATGTCCCAGAGGAGTCCTGGGGTGTCCAGTGGGTGCTCATGCGAATCTGGGGGGTCTGGCCATCCGTCTCATCATCTGCTGTAACATGACCACAGCACTTTCATCAGTGGTTTGGACTCACAGCGACAAGACGCACTTTGTCAACTGTGTCACCAAGGAATCATAAGAATTGGAATCGTTGGAACTGGTTAATATGGACTGCTGTTTATACTTCTAAAGAACCCATCCTTGTTCAGTGTATTAATTTTAGTTTAGCTAATTTTAGGATTGTTTTTGAACCATGCTTCTTTTTCTCTTAATAGCAAAGGGGGAGATGTGGGATAAAGAAAGTCATTATCTTGCTAATGAGTAAAGAAACTTAGCAGTAACTTGAGCCAGACATAAACACACACAAGGCTCCTGCTTCCTACATGTAAGTTGCTGTTGCACGGGTATAAAAGGTTGTAAGCATCTTCAGTAAAGGTCCTTCATCCTTCCTTCTGCACCAGCAAGGGAGTCTGAGCCTCTCTCTCCGCACCAGCAAGGGAGCTCGGAGTCCTCTTGCCAACAAAGAGGAGAGAAGAGGAGAGAAGGAGAGGAGAGAAAAGATTGAGCAGAACAAAGGAAAAAGGGAAGAGAGGAGCTTGTAAGGGGGAGAAGAGTGATGAACAAGAGGGGAGAAGAAAGAGGGCAGAACAGAAGAGAGGATACAGGTAAGAAGAGCAGATCTAAAAAGATCCTTTTTCAGAGCAGGACACCATCACTCTGATCAGAGTGCTGTCGTCTGTTCCCAGGCCCTAGAAAGGAAAGCAGCCCCGTGCAGCTAACACAGAACGTGCTGGAGAATCACCCACAGACACAAAGGTGTCAGTGCCCAGTCTTGTGCAGGAGCTGCTCGTAATTACAGCAATTTTGCATTAATGGAGCGATCCATTAGCAGCAGCTTGCTCCTGAGTATGACTACTACCCTGATGTGCAGAAAAGCCTGATGTTTCCTAGAAAAGCCAGTTTCCTGACTGGCTGCAGCTTCCATCTCACGATTGCCATGATGCTGCTGACTCGAGCATGAAAATGCAAGAAGGAAGCAAGCAATCTTACTCCATGTTTACCTTCATGGAATCACACAGTATTTCAGCAAAGCACGCAGGCTTTTTTCGCATGCATTTTACTCTAAGGAGAGACAAGAACAAGAGAATTACGGTCAGTAAAAGCAGGAGGTTTTCCACAAAGCTGCAGCACTTTCTTGGTGCAGGTGTTTCTTCTGTCAAGATGCACCTCCAGGTTAACAAACAGCAGCTGCAGTGCAGGCATCCAGTCAGTGATGTGCTGTGAGCTGACGTCTCTGTGCCTGGTGCACAGCAGTATTTGCACGAAGGCTTTCATGCCTCCTGGGAGCAAACCTCTGCTGCCAAAGCACCCTATGACCAAGCACACTGTACCATAAAGCACAAGATAGCTTTCTCACCTGACTGGGTCTGTAAAGCATAGAATCATACAATGGTTTGGGTTGGAGGGGACCCCTAAGATCATCTAATTCCAACCCCCTGTAATAGGCAGGGACACCTCCCTCTACACCAGGGTGCTCCAAGTCCCACCTAGCCTGGCTTTGTGCCCATAAACAAAGACAAACCATGTCTGCCATGTTAACAGCCACTCGAGGAAAGACACAGCACCTCTCATCATTACATCACTTTGTAGACAACGTTTTAAAGCAGAGCACTCACGCACAGCCAGCAACGCATGTTCCAGGTCTCCTGACACCTCAGATTTAATGCTGTCTGTTATGTCCTTGTCAGCAATGCCTCACTACCATCAAAAACTAAGGGGAAGAGTCCATGGCAGAAAGTCAGAGAGTTAACACGGAGTTTACTAGATCAATCTATGCCTGTGACAGGGGGCAGTAGGCCCCTGCCCCCCACACCCCCCGGCCCCACAAAATGGGAAGGAAGGAAGGGAGATTAAAAAAAACAGCGGCAAGGAGGAAAACTTATTTTACTATGATATCGGAATGCAAGATAACACAATATAACACAATCTAATTGAAATTGAGACTAATAAATCAAATAAGATAGGAGAGAGAGTTCCTGAGACCGAGTCAAACCTGGAAAGCTTGGAACGGCTGGGAAAGCACCTCCAGCACCCACTGCCAGGCAGTAAGAGCCCGCCCCACCCGGAAGGGTCAGATCCATGACTTCTGTAATGTATAGGGACAGGTACCTGGAATTGGAGCATTAACACTTTAATTCCAGCACACTACATGATGTTTCGATGCAGAATACTGAAAACCAAAAAACATAAAACCATGACAGATTCAAAAGAACGCTTTGCAACAACAAGCTCCTTATATACTGCACAAACGTTCTATCATTCCTGCAGCACTCTCAGCTAAATCCAGACCGTCCCTCAGAAATATTTCATTTTCATTGCTAGCAGTCTTCTAATTGGCCTACCACAGCTATTACCATTTTCAAGACCTGCTACTTTGTGCTGCCAATCAAATTTCTTAGCTCCTCTCCCCCCTGCCCCAGTGGCAGTCACACTTCACTCTGTCAGGGACACAAGGACCCTTTGAAACATGGAAGATGTGTCAGATGCCATCCTCAAGGGAGCAGCCAGATTCTAGCAAGAACACACACACAGCATCCGTTAGGAGCAGGGCCACCACCTGGGTGCTGCCCACATTTTCTAGCCATAATGTAGCTAAGTACAGAACCATGCCCACGGCTCTCAGCATCACTGCAGCACTCCAGCCATCATCATTAGCAGGACAAGGCCTGGCCTTTCACACTACTTATGAAGCTTGTAGTTCTCATTAATGTGACGAATCTCTTCATTGGTGCAAGAAGCCAGAATTTCAATCAGGCAACCTTCATCTTTCCTGCTCCCTAGGGAATTGCCATGGCAAGATTTAAGATACCAGCAACTGCTTGTGACGTGCAACCAGGTTTCTTTAAGAGTTAGTAATAAATAAGAAAACATACATAACAAAGCAATAAATCCTTGGACAGAACTTAAGCAATACAGAAGGAAGATTTCCAAACCCTCACAGCACTCCTTAGTTCGTGCACATCATACATGGTGGTGGGAGTCATCCCAATGATCACCCTCTCAAAATTCCCACTCAGCTCTGACTTCAAGTCATCAATCAAACCCTAGAAGGCCAAGAGGACAGAAGGAACTGAGCTGTTCACCACTTCTCTTCAGGCTCCAACCTTCCTTGCATCAACAACTGCTCTGAACTGAACAAGAACAAAACAACCCTGGTCAGGTAAAGTCTCTGCTGACCTTTCTCTTACGGAGATTAGGTCATTTCTCACTTTTCACCTAAGTGACACAACCACGTTCACACATCTCTGAAGACCACCTACCCTGCCAATAGTGCTCAGAACTTGCTGACACTGGGAAACGTTTAGTTTGGTCAAGACACCAATGATGGCATCTTCATCTGTGCCTGAAACCAACAAATGGAAGCCAGTCAGGCTGCTTGCACAAGAATCAGAAGAGCCCTCTGCTCTTGTGCCACCTCCAGTACCCTACACAGACGGTTCTCAACAGCCCCAGGACTACAGCTATGCGCACAAAGCTGCCAGGACCCACACCACCAGAGCAGTTGCATTTTGGGACATGAAGGGCAGTTCTGTTTCCACTTTTCAATGATTTTTAGGACAGTTGTGCAATGTGTTTAGGACAGTGGAGCATTGCAAGCAGCTATGCTTCCCTCTAACAGATCACCAGAGCAGCCATTCCCAGCACTGGGGAAAAAATAAAAGTTGACCTGTGGAGGGAGATCAACTTACCAAAGCCCTTCATGACCTTCCTGAGCGCCTGCGCTTCTTGCTCAGCGCTGAAAACTGAGGCCCGCTTGATTGTTGCCTAAGGTCACAAGGAAAGGATTTAGTAAAGGCAGACTTGCACACATAAGAGTTGAACTGAAAACAAACAAACAAAGAAACAAACAAACATAAAAGAGGTGAACACAGACAGTAAAACTCCACCCACACAAGTGATGTTGTATCAGGCTTCTGTCTCACGCAGCAGTCTGCTCTAGTGGGACTTCCCAGGCACATCAGAAAGAAGCCACAGGGGCACAACTACATGGAGAACATATCTCCACATTGCTGCCCATGGAGTACCTGGTTTCCAGTGAAATAAAAGCTGGGCCACCTGGCACCTGTGTTCAGGCCCACCAGGCCTTCTTCCTAGCAGTTCTCCATGTCAATCATAAAGCAGCGTGCTCCCATCATAGCCCTAGTCCTGACCTGTAGCAGTAAGGACCATTATTCTGCACCATTACCTTTGCTCTGCTCGGCACTGGTGAGGCTGCACCTGGAGAACAGTGTCCAGGTCTGGGCTCCCAGTACAAGAGACAGATGGACATGCTGGAAAGAGTCCAATGGAGGGCTACCAGGATGGTGAAAGGACTGGAACACCTCTTCTATGACAAGAGGCTGAGAGAGAGGGAGCTGCCCAGCCTGGAGAAGGGCAGCTCAGGGGGATCCCACCCACGGCCATCAATCCCTGCAGGGAGGGGCAGAGAGGACGGAGCCAGGCTGCATCCAGTGGAGCCCAGTGCCAGGACCAGAGGTTGCCACCAAACATCAGGAGCACTCCCGCACTGTAAGTGCTGCAGCACTGGCACAGGCACCCACAGAGGCCGGACACCCCTCACAGCGGGGGCAGTCAGCCGCGCCTGCCGCCGATCCACGCAGCCCGAGTACGCCCGGAACGGGCCGGGTCCGCCCAGCACCGACCGACTCGGTCGCTCCACGGCGGCGGCGGCGGCTCGGGTAGGACGGAAGGACGGCCCGGCCCCGGCGGGCACCGGCCCACACGGTCGCGCCGTGGCAGCGGCCGTACTGCGCACGGTCTGTCCGGCTCCGAGCGGCTCGGCCGCTCCGCAGCGGCGTGGAGAGCGAGCAGCTCTGAGCGAGCCTCCGCTGTCGCGTGGGAGAAGGCGAGGGAGAGCGAGCCGCGGCGAGAGCCGGCGCCCGCGGCGGAACCACCGGGCCAAGACGACTTCCTCCGCACGGGACTCTGAGCCGCGGAACGACTGGCAGCTTTGATCGAGCCTCTGCTGTCGCACCGTGCGGCGCCGTTACCTGCAGCACTCACGTTCCTCTGTTGCATGGAGTGCTGTGCTGGTCTGAGCAGAAGTAGGTGCTTTCTTCTGTCCCGCTTTCTTCGTCCTGCGGGAGCTGCCTGCTCATGCTGGGAGCGTGCTGCAAACAGACACGTGGAGTCTGCAGGACCCCGTGCACCTCGGTCTCCCCCTGTGCTCCCACAGATGTAATGACGGGCTCCGGTGCAGTGTGGAGAGACTCCTGAAGGGTGAAGAGAAGAATTTCTGCCATGAATAGGGATCAGCATTCGGCTCCCCATCACTCCGGGAGGCAAGCATGGGGAAAGACATTTGGCTAGCCTTCCACATCCAGGCTGGCCAGTGGTGATTTGATTGCACACCCTCAAAACCTCAACTTAGTGTGGGACAGTGCAATGACTCTGGTATTGCCCTCCAGTGCTGCAATGCAGCTTTAGAAGAACCTCGTGAGGAGAAAGTCATCTTGGCACGTCATAACGCCGAGAAGGGTTCGTTGTTCCTCGGGAGATGACAGTACAGGAGCATGCACTCTTGCATGCAGCGCTGTACCATGTGCAGTGGGATGCCGGAGGCTCGCGAGAGCTGATGGTAGTTCAGCGACTCAGTCTTGACATCGTCTGCCAGGAGAAGGCACAGCCTCACTGCCACAGCAAGCCACATTCCCATGCAACATGATTGTGACCAAATCCCATAGAAAAGGTCCTTCAGAGAAACAGCTCTTCCTCATTCCTCCTGGAGGAACTCACACTGTACCCTGAGCTTTGCAGACAATTCTCCGCTGCTCTCTGCCGTTTCCAAAGAGCAGGGATAACACACCCGGCCGGACGTGTGGTGGAAAGGGGAAGGTGGCTGCTGCCTTCTCACCAGGGATGATGTCTTTGGGGGACTGGAGGTCCTGCAGCCACAGCACCCCGATGTCCAGCTGGAAGACAGGCCTTAGCACCGAAACTGCCTCTTCTTTGCTGTGGAATTGCTCTCGGACTTTCCTCCCGAACGGCTGCACGTGGGCCCCCCTGCTGGATCCAGACCCAGACCTAAGATGCAATGACCACTTAAAAATAGTGGAAGCTGGTTTTCTCTTTACAACCATCTCCTTTCCTCGGGGCTGAGCTCTGGGCCCGAGGCACGTTCTCCTGCTGCCCTCTCCTCCTCCCCACTCCCAGCTCTGCTCTTCACACCATCCCACCCACACCTCAACTCTTCGTGCCTAAACGGGAGGCTGATGTGCAGGCCATGGCTGCCTGCGTGCAGCTGGGCTTCCCAGGGCAAACAGCAACCCTCAGTACAGCCCAAGGCTGAAAAAGCCATCAGGAAAGAGGCGAGCTCAAGGGGCTGAGTGCAGGGACACCTTTCTTCCTCCCGGGCTGCTTCTCCTCCTTTGTGCTTTTGCTAGCAGTCCTTGGAGAGCAAGGGGATGCTCACAGCCTATTGCTAGCAGTTACAGTTGGGCTGAAAAGCCACCCATTGGGAAGACCAACAAGGAAATGGGGGAAAACCAGCAGAATTTCAGGGGAGAGCCAACCGGTTCATCGCCCCGCAATTGCCAGCCCAAGCAAGGGACCTTTTGACCAGCTACGGAAACAGGCAGCACAATTTTTAAAAAGTTGATTTCGTTTTTATTCAATACAAAAGGATTTGGGTTGTATTTCTCAACACAGCCCAAAATGAAACCCCAGTATCCAGGATTTCTGCTTAGCAGTGAGTCATTCAGCCTCCAGTCAGACACAAGGAGAAGCCTGACATCACCTCTTCTCTCTCCAGGCCCGGCTAGCTGTATTTCAATCTCATACTAGACCGGCTCTGGCCCTGAAGAGACGCATCCTGAAAGAACACAGCGTCTCCATCTCTTGCCATAGATGAAGTCCTGCCTCTGGCAAGTCCTCTTGGCTTGGAACGCAGCACAAGCCCTTCCCTCCCAGTTGCCTTAGTTCCTCTGCACTGTCCGTGACAGGGAGAGCACGGCCATGCCAGAAAACCAGACGACTCAGTCAGCTGCTTTTGGTGCCACCTCTGAGGAACCATTCCAGATGATTCTAGTGTCCTCGGTCAAGCCCTTATCGGTTCTTTTTGCTTTCCTTCTTGGCTTTCTTCCTCAGCTGAGCAGCACTTGCCTTGGGTTTTTTCACTGTCTCCCAAGTCTTAGTCCCAAGACCGTGTGAGTCCTACAAGAATCAATTCAGAAACGGTCAGGGAACCTTCACAGCTAACAACTGGCTGACAGCTCGCTTTGGGAGCTCAAGTCATCCTCCTGGGCAGCTTTGGCTGCCAGTACTGGAAACCGCCTTCCTGACATTAGGGCACACTAGAAACTCCACTTCTATCTCAATCCCAAAAGACCCACACAAACTAGAATCCAAAGCCATCTTCTGCAAGGCAGCACCTGCACAGGGGTTGGACACTGCCTGGCAGTGCACAGAGCACAGCAGCAGCAGCAGGATAAGATGAGCTTGCACCTCAAGGCTTCTTGCGTGCATCAGGTACAGCACGCACATCGAAGGAGGGACAGAACTATACCACTTTCAGCAGTGCCGGGACACACTACCGTAGGCAACAGCTACAAATTGTTCCCTCCCTGCCTATTGTCTGTGCCTTTCTATCAGCCTCAGAGAGCATGACTTACTGGCTTATGGCACCTGGAAATTGGCATGATTACAACTGACGCACAGAGAAGCTGCAAAGTGGCTCCGCAGAAGAGATCGTGGTGCAGCACATTCTCCACCAGCGTGGGCTCAGGGATCTCAGCTGGGGAGAAATGCCCTTCAGGAGCCACAGAGCAGACAGCCTGCTGCTCTCCCACTCTCAAGGAGGCTGCTTTCTACAAGAGGGTAAAAAGAGTCATCATTCTCACATGCACATTGGTGTTACAGGCTGACTTAGCTGTTCTGAAGATATCCTTGGTCTACTGACCCAATAACAAAGAAGGGCATGAAACGCAGCTGCATCGTCTTTTACCACCTGCCGAGGAAAAGATTCCTCCAACTTGAGCATTGCTCCACTTGCAAGTGAGGGGAGCAGGAGCTGAAGAGGATAGGTGGACATGAAATAAGGGAAAAGCTTAACAGAAAGCAGATCTGTTGCAGACAGTGCCACAAGCTGTGTTTGAACAGCACCACCTTAGCGCACGCTTACAGTAAGGCACACCTACCTGGCAAGGGTCACACAGGCACCTATTGCTCCCCTGAGTCCCAACTCCATTTCTCAGCCACTCAATACTCTCTTCCTCGATGTTCTGCAACAGAAAAGTCACAAGACGGAAATTCAATTCATCGCAGACGTCATCAAACCTCCCGTCTCAGTGCACTCGCACTCATTTCTCTGCATGGTAAATCAGGGGAGTGCTTACTGAGTGAGCGGCATGTACTGCCAATTGCTAGCAGCAATCTATGCCTAACTCTAAACTACTAACAGTAACCTATGCCTAACGCTAAAACTAAACTTAACACTAAAACTATGCTAACACTAACATCAACAACAAAACCCAGAAGGGGGACCTAACTCCTAAAAGGGGAAGATGGAACTGGAGGCCTGCAGAACCGCGGAGGAGCAACAAGGTGGAGGAGGAGCAGATGTTAAACAATGCCACCCAGCTAATGCTGGGGGTGGGGCCGCGCGGCGGGTAAGGAGCCCAGCGCCCGGACCAGCGATGGCGGAGCTGTGACCGCGCCGATGCGGGGCCTGGCACGGTGGTGTGGTGCCAGGCCAGCTGTGCCGCAGGCGGATCCACCTCCATGGGCTCCTCTGGAGGCAGATCCACCTCCATGGGCTCCCCATGGTCGGTCACAGCGGTGGTCTGGGTGTGATGGAACCGAGCTCTCTTCCTCCTCTCCCTCCTCCACTTGATGGTCACGGCGGGCCCCCTCCTCCTCTTCGGTTCTGGGGCCCCCAGCTCCCTCTTCCCATTTAAAACCACGCTATCCTCTTCTCTCGCTCTCTTCGTGCTGGACATGGCTGCCACCTGCCCAGCACTCTCGGAGACGAGTGCGCCGGGTGGGGCGGCAGCGACCAAGGTGACAGCTGTGACATGGGGAAGGTTCTGCAGTGGCACCTGTGCTGCTGCTGGGAGTGGCGTTCTGCATAGGACAAGGAGGGGGCTGGAGGACGGGGCACGGGACGGGAGCTAGAAGGCGCTCCCTGTGCCCAGCGGGCAGCCCTTCTCTCCGGCGAGCAAGAGGGCACAGGGGAGCCGAACCCGAGAAAAGGGCCCTTGGCCTCTTTCACCCTCTCCACACATCACACAGAAGCAGTTCATCATAAGGGCACTGAAGTTGTATTTTCTGAATATGCAGCATTTGGGACGCTGACTTACTCCTGTATTTGTATCAAATGTAACATGGAGAGAAATGCACAATAATTTGCCATTTCTAATGAAATAAAAATGGTAAAGCAACAACTGATGTTTTCAAAATTGCTTTCATGGTTATCCTGTAAGCATGGTAATCCAAGCCTCGACCACCTACTGCTTTAACTGCAGGCACAGTAAAGCAGGTAATAATTCAACTATTATACCACTTGCATTAAGAAGCTTTTGCTTTCCCTTTCTTACTCAGAGTACAGAAACATTTCTGTTTTTTTAAGAAAAAGTTAAGAATCTAAATAATATCTCTGAGGCAAGAGACCAATCATCTGACAAATTCCACATGGGTATGAAGTATCTCACTGCGCCCACATTGCTCTCAGGAGGTGCAATGTATGAACTATGAAATTTAAAGCCATATAGCAGATTATGTCCAACAGTAACTTTCCTTCTACTTATTTATACCAGTTTCTTACTACTTGACTTCTTTCTAATTTGAAGACAGCAAGTTGTCTCACTATTTAAAACCTCTGTTTCACTGACTTAGCAACTCGCAACAAGCATCAAAACTACTTAAAAATTAATTCCTTATTGATTAAACCACACACACACACACACACACACCTGAAGGTCTACTAGGCCAAATAGTTTAGAAAACCTTCACTTTAAAAGCTTTTGGGAATTTTTGTTATGCAGCAAAAGACAGATGTTACGTGTATTTTGGTATGCTTAAAATAAGAAAACAGAAAAGGCAGCAGAAAAATTCATTAAACTCATACCCAGGTGGAAGAGGACCTTGACAGTCTGCAATTAGTGCCTGAGTTGGAGGACTTACTGGCTGCACTTGTCTTGATACTGGAGGTGTGGTGAGTGCAGCAGTTGCAGGAGCTGTTGTTGCTGCTGTTCCCCCCTCAGGGCTCGGTTCTGAAGATGTATTTGCAGCTGCACCTGCCAGTGAACCTGCACTGGCCCCATCATTCTCTGTGGACGTGGATGGAGAACCATTTACACTTCCTACGATGCCAGACATGTCAGAAGAAAAAAAATAAATCTTTAATTGGTATTTCTCTCCTTATTGGTAACCTATTTCAGAATTTGTAAGTCACAAAAGTTGACGTGCAAAAGGTGGTGGTTTGAAGTAGTGCGCACATATAGCCACATTTTCTATTTCACACACACACACAGACACACACAAAAGGCAACTTTAGCTGCACTCTGTAAAAATGCTTCAACCCAAGAACTATCAGCTATCAGCTGCACAGCTTTGATATGACAAAGAAAAGTTATTCACCAAAGCAACTTGTCTGCATTTTCTAAACATTACATGATTATAAAGAAAAAGCTACTTGCTTGCATTGATGGATTTCCCATTTAATATTTGCAACAATTTAAGAGGCAGCATGCATAACATTTTCAAGAAGATATTTGACACAACGGGGAAAAATTAAGGCTGTGGAAGGGAGAATACATGCATTCTTTAAACGCTTTCAGATTTTTTTTCCCATGCAGGCCATTTGGTAGGCAGTATTAAGAACTATACACAAGTCTTATTACTAAACTACACTGCCTTTATCTTTTAAAATAATTACTGCAGCCTAGTTTTCCGTCCAGCCTCAGTATTTATCAATTGTGACAATAAGATCACCAAAACACATGGTAGTGTATGCAACACCTATCACTGTCTTAAAGCTTTGTAGATTCTGAATTATAAGATGGACTAAAAAACATATTTATTTTCACGCAATCAGTGTTTGAAGTGCTGCTGTTTCAAATAATTTAACCAGGACTGTAGAAACAAATCACTAGTCTTTCAAGCTCCAGTATTATCTACTTGAGGCAGTTCTGTAAGTCCTTCAGCAGATTTGTTCACGGGTCTCATTAAAGTTAACTGAATGCAACAGTAGCACTCACTCATGTTCTTTTGGCACCAGCTCCAACATATTTAGCAGTATCGCTGCAATCATCACTTACCTGTCGTGGAAACAGAAATTACTTATAAGAGGAACAACAATATTGAATGCAAGCTGTTAAAATAGAAGTTATATATCCAAGAATTTACCCTGAAAAAAACTGTAGTTAAAAACACGCATCGGAAAACGTTACGTTCATTTTAAGACTGTACAGAGAATCCACAGCTTTGAAGTGGATGTCTGGCCCTAGAATACGCACCAGCTACTGATGTGGGTCTGCGGGGTGTGGGTGGAGGTGGTCAGAAAGGCCTGCGAGGTCGAGAAGGTTTGCAGCTTCCATTGGTGAGTAGTGGGGAATCACTGCCATTAACAGTCTTGTTTTTATTTGAAGCAGCATCTTCAGAGCTTTCAAGGCCATCTGAGTGAGTCCTTTGTAGGAAAAGACAGTTAATCATGAAACCTTGCTCTGCAAAAAGGTGAAAAGCAGGCAGAAGACCCAAAGAACCTGAACCCAGGGAGAAGCAGATATGCTGAATTCAAGCCTAAGCTGTCAGGAGAACTGGAATCTAAAGAAGAGATGAAACTCTGGGAAGCGTAACACAGGACCTATTATGGCAAAAGAATATTACTTAGGCTGCAATCTGAGCTCTGCCTGGGCTCCTCAAAACTAGAGGAGAATGGTCTTCTGCAGATACTCCTTACTCTTCATCCCAATTAATATCTTGCACAACTGCAAAATGCCAATATGTTCCTTCTGCAAACATTACAATTTCTGTGAAATGTTTTTGGACGACTCATGATGAAAGCAATTCCTACTCCCTCATCCCTCAAACCTTTCCCACAAAAAAGCCTTCATAGAACATATCATAAGAGGAAAATTCTACTCATTCAATTTACCTCATGCCTGCCACGTGTGTAGTGGTTTCTTATTTGTTTCTTTTTGTTCTGAGCAAATCCTCTATGTAAGATGATGTTGAAGTTCACACCTTAAAGCAGAGCTTATATACTGCTGCTCGCTGGGGATATTACAAGACAAGAAGGGGATATTTTGAGACAAAGCACCTCATCGCTCATGTTTTTCTTCTGTAATCACTCATAGGCTCCTGTCCTTGCTTTAAAACGATCTGCTACTGCTATATCATAATTCCTCATTTACAACAGTACAACACATTACATTGTTCGTAATGCTGCCTTGTTACAAATGCCTAGACATAACAGCTCTATCAGGGCAGTTCACATGGAAACTAGTATCAAAACTATGCATTTTTAAAAACTCAAGTTTACCACAAAAGCATCCAAAACTGTTCTTTGGTTAAAAACAAGCAACACCATAAATGGCTGGATAGAATATCAGCAGTCTACAAAGCCAAAATGTGAATAATAAATGTGTGCAATGGTACGGTGAAGTACCTGACGTTCACATTTGTTGTCACGATGTTCTGCTAAACTTAATTATCTCTGGGAAAAAAACACAACAAGTGGAGCTTCTACTAAACTGAATCTTTTGGGAAAAGTAATATATGTATTACTTTTTGGAAATGTAATATATATCTATTTTAAATGTTTCCATCAATATTTTCTTTTCAAATGTGGAATCTGAACAATTGCCACATTTTGCCACATTTTGCCATCAGTACTTATTCATAGGCAGAATTTCAATAATGCTTCAGATTACATAGTGTGACAGTATTTTCTTGATTGAGCTAAAAGAAATGGGACAGATAAGAGTATTTTAAAATCTTCATTTAATCTTACTTAATATATTCTTCTTTGTTTTCTTCCGTCACAAGAATGTTGCTACCATTTGGCTTCAAATCATGGCTTTGGATTTCACCTAGAATTTCTTTAGCAACTGAGAAAAACATTTCCAAGCCACATTCTTCAATATCATTCTCTCTGCAAGGATGAAAATGTAATTATAAATAACCAGGTCCAGACTGTGCACGCAGTAGAAGAGATGGGTACGAAGAATATAAGGACTTTTCTTATCTGTTTAGAGCTCACGAATCAAGTTAAGGAAACGTTACACAATAACTGTGGTTTTGTAAGATTTACAGACTACACCTCACTGATGTGCATAAGCAAACTGTGCACTAGGTACAGTTGTATCCTTAAATTCATCTGTCACTGGGCTGACAAATTACCCACCGCCTCTAAGTGGAATGCCTATAGAATACAAAAACCTTTCAAGTAATGACATTGTTGTATGTTTCATTACCTGCTGCCTTGTGAAGTAATAGCAGATAAGAAGGAAAAGACTCAGAATGCTTAATGAATTATCTTCAACTCCAGTATATTTATGGGACTATCTTGTAAATCAAAATATTCCAAGCTCCTAAGTTAACAAAATAATACGTTCCTGAGAAAGAGGAATTTTCTCATTAGAAACTTCAAAATAAGAAGAACCTTCATTCAACAAACACTGCTCAGATTTCTGTTCTCTCTATATGGTTTAATAGCCAGAATAACAGGTGCAACATTGCAATTTCTATGTTGGTATGTGCTTCTCTATAGCAGTGATGCACATATGCAGGGGTGCTGTACTGGGGCAGGCAGGGACAAGGTTGCTGTTCCCACGGCAGCCACACGGCGCTGTGCTTTGCACTTGCTGCCAGAGCAGCACTGGTATCACAGCCATGTTTTGGCTCCTGCCAAGAGTGCTGGCACAGCATCAACTCTGCAGCCCCTGAGCCAGCAGGCTGGGCGTGGGCAAGAGGAGGGGGAAGGACATCAGCAGGGCACTGATCTAAACTGATTGAAGGGATATCGCATACCATACGATGCCACACACAGCATGAGGAGCTGGGGAAGGGCCACAACATGTACTGAGGCCTTGCTTTCCAAGGGGTGGCCAAACACTGCTTACTACTGAGAGAAGCTGTGGATTTCCCATCCCTGGGGGTCTCCAAGGCCAGGCTGGATGGCACCCTGGGCAAGCTGATCTAGTGGCTGGCAACCCTGCTGGCAGCAGTGGAGCTGGAACCAGGTGGACTTTGAGGTCCCTTCCAACCCAGGCCATTCTATGATGAGCAGAGGATAATTGTTTTCTCTCCTTGTATGGCCTTTGTTTGGTGTTTTTCTTTTTCCTCCTTTTCCTTTAAATTGTCCTTATCTCAACCTATGAGCATTTCGTTCATTTATTTTCCAACCACATTTTCTCTCCCCGTCTTCCTTTGAGGGGCAGTAACAGCATGGTGTGGTGGTGTTCTGTTGACAGCTGCTGTGAAACCACCACTTGATGAACATTTCCCCAACATAAAATGCAAATGCCCTTAACTATAAACATAGAAACATCATTACTGAAAACATCACCGTGATGTATTTAGTGCTGTGATGCAACAGTGCTTCTCAATTTGATCTCTCCAAAATACAATACAAAACCTCAGGAGAGCTGATGGATGGCAAAATAAAGTTACTTCTTCCTTTCAAATGAGACACCTGCTCTAACTGACTCAGCTTGAGCAGAGGGGCCTCACTAGATGAACTCTCAAGGTCTTTCCAAACAAAGTAATTCTGCAGATTTTCTCAAAAAGTGGGACCAGAAAGTGATTCAACATTATTGCAAAGCTTCCTGGGAATTTGCATCATTTGCTTTTTTGGTGATTAATAAAAAGGTATCCTCCCTGCCAGGTGTGATTTTTTTACCGCACATTTACAGTGATTTCCTTCAGCAGTGCTGGTAAGCAGGTCCAGCTACTGACCTCTGCATTTAGAGCTCAGTGCACACTGCTTAGAGGTCTGAAGGTTCTTCTCTGAAATGCTCAGGTACTTCCGTGTTTACTCAAAAGGGGCAAAGCCTTTCATGGACTCCAGATTAGAAGACTTCTGTATCAGTACAGATGCTGTAATTGACATGTAGTTTGTATTTTCTCTAGAGACAGCTTTCAGAAAAGTTCTTGCTACAGCCCTAAGTTTCCTCATTGCTTTTTTTTCTGAGGCAATGAGCTAGAAATTAAAAAAAAAAATTCAAACAGCCAAACTAGCCAAAAAGAAACCCCCTCAAAATACTAAGTGTAAATTAATAAAAGCATAGGTAGCCAGCAGAGTGGATAAATTTGAAACTAACACTTAGAGTGAAATGCAAAAGTTGTTTTTGACAAGTTCTGAGTTTTTTATTTCCCTACTTCCTATGTAAGCTTCTCCTGGTAGGACTGCTGGTCCTACTTGGAAACCTACTCAAACTTTTTGTACTTGAAAAGCTCACACAAACTATCACCTGAATGCTGTCTGGCAATGCTGCACACTTTGAAGTAAAGGTGAGGAGGAGGAAAAAGTAATCTGTAATGTCTACAAGTTCTCTTCCATGCCATTGACAAGCAGCTTAGTACTGGTATTCAGAAGGCTCTGTGCTCTCTTTTGATCCATTATAGTAACACATGCATCAAAAGAACTATACAGAGAATAAAAACAACACACTTCTGCACCAAAAGACCTTCAGGTTATCAGATGTTATTTAAAAAAAACCAAAACACTGTTTTGAAATGTGCAAATGATAGTGCTGAGCAAGTGTCCAGCTCACCTTTACTACACAGACAAATGCAAAGAGGTGACTATGTTTACAAAAGGTTATACTGCTCTTTCACTCTTAGACTCTCCACAGAACGTTAATGGAGTGACATTGTTCTTAAGGTAAATTTTGTTACAGATGGTACTTATTAGAATTTATTCACAAGTTCTTTGCCCCTCGATTAAAGACCAATTAGTGTAAATTTCTTTCCTGTAGCTTTCTCTCACTGTTGTATTTGCTTGATTTCTAAAATCCAGTAAGTCACAGGATAACAAGGATAAAGAAAAAAATACACACCTACTTGAGATTCTTTAATCTCAAGAATCAAGCCTTCGATCTTTTTTTCCCTTTCAGGTCTCAATTTCATGGCATCTTTACTCAAATGCCAACTACTGAAGTTTCCTAATGAAATGTTCACTTACTGCACCTTCTAGCAGCACATTACCCAGCTCAGAACATGCTACCTTTTCAAAACTGATCCAAAAGTCCTATTTCAACTTGTAAATATCTCAAAAGCTCTTTCACCCTTTCTTCCTTGCTTACAATAACAATCCCAAGATTAATCACCAGAGATGCACTACTTTTCGTCTTTCACATTTCTGCTTTTTAAAAATGCATTCATCTCCTAAGCTTTTTAAAAAACGCTTCATCATTCTTGAGTGAAATACGTTTTACCTCTCTAGACACTTAAACCAGCCTAAGTTTTCAGATTTTTAAAGAATTATTATTTATCATTATAGCAGTAGAAGTTTTAACTGACTATTTATCCCTTCTATTCCTCAGTCCCCAGTTCCTGCTTTTAAGTGTCAGGAAAAAAAAAAAAAAACACCACTTGTTATTAGAACAACTGGTGCATAACAACCCTGGAAGCTTGCTCTTACAAAATTAGTACCGAACTACAATGCTTTAAAACTAAATGCTGTTTAAAATTATTTCTACGGAATTTTTTTTTGAAGTTTCCAACACAGTTCTCGTCTTTGTGCAAAAAAACCCCCAAACATATATATATATATATTTATATTTATATTTATTTCATGGACACAGTGACACTTGGAGACAGAATTTCACATTTTTGCATGATCTTTAGATAAACAAGCATGGCTGTATGCTAACTGTTAGTTTTTGTTAGTCTCTGTTCAAATAACATTATTAAGGTGTCAGGGCATTAAGAATGACATACAGGTAACAGATTTCTTCAATTCAACTTCTCATGCCCACTACTAATATGTTTTAGTACAATACCTGTTGAAATGAGTCTTCAAATAATGTTTTTCTGTCAGATGGGCTCTAGGGAGACAAGAAGGGCAGTAAGGTGACAAAGTTGAAGGGACAGGCTACTTGGGGAGATTGCAAGGAAGTTGCTAAGGTATGCAGGGAGGAAGTTAGGACGGCAAAAGTCCAACTTGAACTCAGACTGGCCACCACAGTAAGAGAGTAAGAAATCCTCTTATAAATATATCAATGGTAAGAGAAGGACCAAGGAGAATTTCCATCCTTTACTTGATGCAGCGGGGAATGTGAGCACTGAGGATAAGCAGAAGTCTGAGGTCCTCAACGCCTTCTTTACACCTGCCTTTAAAAGGCAGATCAGTTATCATCAGGGCACTTTGTGCCCCGATCCCGAAGTCTGGGATGCTACGCAGAATACACCCCTGGTGATTCAGGTGGAGACAGTCAGAGAGCTCCTCCTCCATCTGGACTGTCACAAGCCCATGGGACCGGATGGGCTCCATCCTAGGGCGCTGAGGGAGCTGGTGAGGGTGATTGCTGAGCCACTCTCCACTATCTACCAGTGCACCTGGTTAACTGGACAGGTACCAGTACTTCTTGTGATTCCCATCTACAAGAAGGGCTGTAAGGAGGATCTGGGGAACTACAAGCCAGTCCCCAGTCACGGGAAAGTTATGGAGCAAATCATCTTGGGTGAGATCTCATGGTATGTGCGTGGCATCCAGGGGATCAGGCCCAACCAGCACAGGTTCATGAAAGGCAGGTCGTCCTTGTCAAACCTCATCTCCTTCTATGACTGGGTGACCAGCCTGGTAGATGAGGGAAAGGCTATTTATTGATGTAGTCTGCCTAGACTTCAGCAAAGCCTTTTCCATGGTCTCCCACAGTATTCTCCTGGGGAAACTGGCTGCCCATGGCCTGGACAGGTATAGCCTTCTTTGGCTAAGGAACTGCTAGAGGGCTGCACCCAAAGGGTAGTGGTTAATGGAGCTAAATCCAGCTGGCAACTCCAGGGGGCGGTACTGGGGCCCATCTTGTTTGATATCTTTACTGATGACCTAGATGAAGGGATTGAGTGTACTCTCAGTATGTTTGCAGATGACTCCAAGTTGGGAGGTGGTGCTGACCTGCCTGAAGGCAGAGAGGCACTTCACAGGGATCTAGATAAGCTGGATCGCTGGGCTGAGGTTCAACAAGGCCAAGTGCCAGGTCCTGCACTTTGGCCACAACAACCCCATGCAGTGCTATAGGCTTGGGGCTGAGCAGCTGGATGACTGTGAAGAGGAAGGGACCTGGGAGTACTGGTTGATGTCCGGCTGAACAGGAGCCAACAGTGTGCCCAGGTGGCCAAGAGGGCCAACAGCATCCTGGCCTGCATTAGAAATAGTGTGGCCAGCAGCGGGGAGGGAATCATCCCCCTGTACTCAGCTCTGGTGAGGCTGCATCTCAAGTACTGTGTCCAGTTTTGGGCCCTTCACTACAAAAAAGACACTGAGGCCTCAATGTCCAAAGAAGGGCAACAGAACTGATGAGGGGTCTGGAGCACAAATCTTATGTGGAGCGGCTCAGGGAGCTGGGATTGTTTAGTCCGGAGAAGAGGCGGCTCAGAGGAGACCTTACTGCACTCTACAATTTCCTGAAGGGAGGTTGTGATGATGAGGAGGGGTTTGGCCTCTTCTCCCAGGTGACAAACAGGACCCAAGAACGGCCACAAGTTGTACTGGAGGAGGTTTAGGTTAGACCTCTCTGAGGTTTTTCTCAGAGTGGTCAGGCACTGGAATGGCTGCCCAGGGAGGTGGTGGAGTTGCTGTCCCTGGCAGTGTTCAAGGGGCATCTGGATGAGGAGCTACAAGATGAGATTTAGTGCTTGTGGTGACAATGGTGATGGGAGGATGGTTGGACTAGATGATCTTGTAGGTCATTTCCAACCTTGTGATTCTATAATTCTATGCATCTACCAATTCAAACAATAATTAATTCCTTCCTTCTTCACAGATCTTAACAACTTGGTTTCCTCTTCCTCTCAACACTCTCTCTTCATCCAGATGCTAGCAAGTCCTCTTGGATGCTTTCAACTGCTCAGCAAAATGAAAAATCAGGGAAATTGTTCTCTACTCTGGGAGAGTTCCAAAGCTTTTTGACCAGGGGTAAAACTTGGGTACCTCACATTATTTTTTTCCAACTGTTGGAACTATCTTTTTTTATGTGCACATTACATATTTTCACATTTATCAACAGTTCTTGGAGATCCTAGAGAAAAAAACCAAAGGACATTCTTCCTTATTTCTCCTATTGCTTGGCTACTACTTTGTGTTCCTCCATGACAGTGACACTACTAGCTTATTCATTATTGCTTCTATTTTTAAAATAAGGAATATGCATTTTTTTTTCCATGCAATTCCTTGAAAATTAGTAAAGGACAAACCTCAAGCTTTTGAGAGGTCTGAACTGGTCATGAAAAGCATCCAGAAGCTCAGAGGCTTATCCAAAGCTAATCTGAAAATTTCCAAATGTCTTTGCTCTAGAGAGAGGCACAGAAACCCGTTGGATCAGGACTCCCATCACTAACTGGGCTCACCTCTCTCACTCTGCTCCCTCACCAAACATCCAGGACTGGTTTTTACCATGTCCTTGCTGAAGAGCACACAAGATACGCAAGCACACTGTTCTCCCTAGGAAAAACATGGCTCCTAGGCATCTACACTGCAAACCTATAACAGATGTTTAAGTCTTATAGGAATCAGAACAACTTAAAACGTATGCCTGAGGCCCCTGTTTAGCAGTAACGGCTTGCTGAATTTGGGCTCACAATATGATTCCAACTTGTCACCTTCCTGCCTTCCAACTGCCTTCACTGTGCCTTGAAGCTAAGATCCAATGCCTTAATGCCCTTATGTAACGGCATCTACTTCATAAAACACAGAGGAAGGAGCGTCTCAGTAACATACATCACACACCAGCCAGGCTGGTAAAGATAGGTAACTCTTCTGTGACAGCTTCATTGGAACGTTATTGTATTAGCCTTGGTATCACCTCGGTCTTCACTGGTGGCCAGGATTCTAGTCTTTTTCATGTCCCTAAGTCTTGCACCCCCATACCTCTATGTGGGGACCAAGGAGGTAAATCCCTCCCCACTGTAAGGGTTGAGCAAGTCCGAGAGTGCCTCCTTAGACTGAATGAGTATAAGTCTATGGGGCCAGATGGCGTGCATCCCAGGGTCCTGAAGGAGCTGGCTGAGGTGGTTGCTGAGCCGCTCTCCATCATATTTGAGAAGTCGTGGCTGTCAGGTGAGGTCCCGGACGATTGGAGGAAGGGTCACGTCACTCCCATTTACAAGAAGGGGAGCAGGGAGGACCCGGGTAACTACAGGCCGGTGAGTCTCACCTCCGTGCCTGGGAAGATTATGGAACAGATCCTCCTGGACAATATGCTTGATCACATAAAGAACGAGCACGTGATCCTAGATAGCCAGCATGGCTTCACCAGGGGAAGGTCATGCTTAACTAATCTTGTGGCCTTCTATGATGGAGTGACGGCATTGGTGGACGAAGGGAAGGCAACTGATGTCATTTACCTGGACCTGAGCAAGGCCTTTGACATGGTCCCCCATCACATCCTCATCTCCAAACTGGAGGGAAGTGGATTTGACGGGTGGACAACTAGATGGATAAGCAATTGGTTGAAAGGCCGCAGACAGAGGGTGGTGGTCAATGGCTCTATGTCCAGGTGGAGGCCGGTAACGAGCGGTGTCCCTCAAGGGTCTGTCTTGGGACCGGTGCTCTTTAACATCTTTATTAATGACATCGATGAGGGAATGGAGTGCACCCTCAGCAAGTTTGCTGATGACACCAAGCTGAGTGGTGCAGTCGATACGGTGGAGGGAATGGAGGCCATTCAGAGGGACCTTGACAGGCTGGAAAGCTGGGCTCGGGTGAACCTAATGAGGTTCAATAAGGCAAAGTGCAAGGTTTTGCACTTGGGCCGGAAGAACCCCAGGCACCTGTACAGGCTGGGGGGAGTTGTCCTTGAGAGCAGCTCGGCAGAGAAAGACCTAGGGGTCCTGATAGATGAGAAACTTAACATGAGCCAGCAGTGCGCTCTGGCAGCCCGGAAAGCAAATGGGATCCTGGGCTCCATCAGGAGAGGGGTGGTCAGCAGGGATAGGGAGGTGATTGTCCCTCTCTACTCTGCTCTTGTGAGGCCCCATCTGGAGTACTGTGTTCAGGTGTGGAGCCCTCAGTACAAAAAAGACATGGAGATTTTGGAAAGGGTCCAGAGGAGGGCCACGAAGATGATCAGGGGGCTGGAGCACCTCCCCTATGAGGACAGGCTGAGGGAGTTGGGTTTGTTCAGCCTGGAGAAGAGAAGGTTGCGGGGCGACCTCATTGCAGCCTTTCAATATCTGAAGGGAACTTACTCCCAGGAGGGGAGTAAACTCTTCATAAGGGCTGATAATAGCAGGACACGGGGAAATGGTTTTAAGTTAAAAGAGGGAAGATTTAGGTTGGATGTTAGGGGGAAGTTTTTTACTAGGAGGGTGGTTAGATCCTGGAACAGGCTGCCCAGGGATGTTGTGGATGCCCCGTCCTTGGAGGTGTTCAAGACCAGGTTGGACGAGGCTCTGGGCAACCTGATCTAGTAAAGGTGTATGTTTGGTGGCCCTGCTAGGCAGGGGGGTTGGAACTACATGATCCTTGAGGTCCCCTCCAACCCAGGTCATTCTGTGATTCTGTGATCTGTGATCACCCGGAACTCATTCCATTCACTGCTTTGAGGGGTCAGAGCCTAAACTCTTCTAAAAGACCACATATCATCATGAAATCAGGTACACCTGATACAACCACACCACTAAGGCTCCTTTGCTAAACTTCAGTGGTTCCCAATGCTTGCTTAAAAAATAAAATCCAGCGAGAATATCAAGCGCCAACACTTTCCTCAGTATCCCAGCATCCCTGCCTTGTCCATCTCTGGCCAGCAGGACTAAATTCAAAGCAGCGCAAACCACAATTCCACACAGGTAGCCTGAAGCTATGTTTAATCTTGCAGATCAGAGCTCAATAAACATTGGATTGGCACAAGTCACTCACACAGAACAGGGGCTCTGCTATCACCAGTACCTGCTATACATCAAGAAGGAATGTGCTGAGGAAAATGAACACAGCAGCATACAACATAGAGTTCCTCATGACTGTCAGCACTGAAAGCAAAGCAGGCTGAAGAAAAACCTCAGGTAAATCCATAGAGAACAGCAAAGCAGGGAGGACAAAGAACATGGACTGATCCTGAACCGAACACATTAGAGAACAAGAGCCTTGAGAGGACTAGTTGGTTACACAGATAAACAATACGCACACCTGAAATGGTGATTTCTTCTGAAGACTCTAGGGTGTTCCTCATAAAGAAAAAAGATAATACATTAAAAAAATCAGGATGGATATAATCTGAAAATTTTTTTCAACTGACCTGGCATCCTGGGGCAAACTGAAGACAAGACAGGACACCAATACAGAAAAAAAAAGAACTAACAGCATAGGGGGGTGCCACAGAGAAACTGGAAAGTGACCAAATCTCTGCTCAGGTAGAAACCATTGTGTGAAGTAGACAGCTTTTGCCAATGAGGAGCACAGTGGGAGGATGAGGATGAGGAAGGATGCCATCTGTAGCACAGACATTCACACCAGTGGCATAGAGTAGCGCAGAGCTACAATTTCAAAGTGATTGTAAGGTTTTATTTAACAATTCTGTGTGGGATGAGCTCAAACAAACTGCAAGTGACTGATTAATCAATGCATCTCAGTGACCTCAAAACCTGATTGTCTTGGAAAAAATAAACAGAACACGCCATCTCAAATAGCATATAATCAATCTACAGAATTTAATCCAGCAGGCAGTCCTGTGACCAAATTTTGTGCTGGCAGCAAACTCTTCTTATGACCATTAGGAACATTCCCAGTTACAGAGCTACCACAACTTGGGCAGAAAATATACAGACCCACCTGGGAGAATAGAAAATAAAGAAGCAACTTACCCTCCCCTTATCCAACTCCACTCTCACATTTAGAAGTGAAACTACAACTTTAAATGCCAGGAAAAAATGAGGGAAAAAAAAAAATCATCTGGTATTTTCCAGGCAAACACCAAGATCATAGAATCACAGAATGTCCCAAGTTGTACGGCATCCACAAGGATCATCAAGTCCAACCTCGTGCTCCAGGAAGGACCACCCAAACACAAACGGTCTTTAAGCTGCAGCAGCTCAGGACCAGGCCCACAGCCCTGGGGAGCCTGCTCCACAACCACTGGTATCAGATGCAGCAAGCACAGGGAGCAGGCAGGTAGGCACAGCAAAGCAGCAAGCAAAGACCAATCTCTGAGAGGGGGCCTGCTTACAGAAGTAAACCTGGGGCCAACTACAGAAAGCCCTCTGGAAGGCCCAGAAAGGCTCTGGGGTAGCTGTTAGCTCATCAGCAATAATAACATCATCAGATGGTGGATCGTCTGATGGCGCAGTCACAGCTTTGGACAGAAATTGAGCAAAACATGAAGACTGAATTACTCGAGAACAACAGCAACATTAACCCCACAATGCCCTTATTACTGAGCTAATTAATTCCCAGGTAGTTAGAAACAGATTTGGAGTCTACGCACTTTCTCCTTGCCCACAGAAAAAAAAATAGTCCAAGTTACAGAATGGCGGGGCAGAAATTATAGGCTGTAATGTAACAAGCTCCAATCTCCACGCATAATTACGTCTTATACTATTGCCTTTGAAATTCAAGGCTCAGATCAGGAACAAGCCTGCATCTTCATACTGTCACAAGGGTCAGTTATATCCTCACATCAAACAATACAGGATTACGGAGAAGAGCCAAAGAGGTGTCGTCTACAGAAGCGGAGAAGTAAAATTCAGGCAGGACTGAGAAAAAAAAAAGCTGTTTGCAGCAACGCGTACTACTGAATAACTTTGAGTGTTTGAAATTACAGAAGACGTTGAATAGCAACTGAAGAGGACTTGTTTCAAATCACTCATGGGAGATCTGTGCTTTTTACTAACTAATCTCAACCTATTACCATGGTAGCTGTTAGTGAAACAACTTCTGCTCAAGAAGTCATCTTTTAGTTCCATGCTCCTGAGATCACCGGAATACTGCTCTCAGTCTTTGAAATTTAACAGACAATTATATAAATATTATAAATATTATAAATATTATATATTTATTATGTATATAATAATCCTGAACAACAGATAGTAGCACACTAGGTTGACTTTGCGAGTTAGGATTCTTACAGGAGCAACAGTTTTCATCACTTCCTTCGTTTTGGCATACAGAACAGCTAAAGAAAAAGCAGTTCTCAAGTAATTCTGATGCTTGGAGCATCCGCTTCTTCAAGTTTAAAGGAAAATCTTTGAAGAGATGCTTTTGTATTAGTTTTGCTTGGATTCTGAAAGGCAACATGCTAGGAGGCAGTGGGTTCTTTTCTCACCGAACAGATGTTACAGTCCCACTGACCTTCCTTTTTAGCAAAGCCAGATCCAAATTTCCCTCGTGCAGTATTATGTTTGGCTTTGAAACTTGCAGTACATTCAGTGAATGGGGAGCCACGTGTTTCCCACATAGCTGGATCTGGGCTCTGGCATGAAACATAATTCTTTGCAGTTGTTTGGAAGAGCAACAACTTACCTGTTAAGGGAGCTTCATGAAGATTTTGTGCTCTCTGAGAACTATCTGACATAGCATCTGTTCCATAGCTTTTAGCAGACCACCAATGAGATGATACACTCACACCGGAGTTATTACATTTCATTTCCTGAATGTCATTCTGTTAAAGACAGTGTTTCAATTAAGAGAATGTAAAGGTATTCCATAGGTATTTGAAGAAAACCTAAGGAATGATCCCTACTCTCTTGCTGTTTAAAAGCATGTTTAAAGGTCTGACGAAAAAAATCAAGAGTTAACTGCTGGAATAATTCAAGATCTGCCCGTCCTGTACAGAACTCTGAGACTGTTCTCCAAAGCTAGAAAAAGCCCAGAACCAAGAGGACGATAGCCAAGCTGATGAAAGCGGGACTCTTTCTTGTTCACACAGTCCTTAGAAAGGCTCCCTCCGCATCTCTGAGTCCCCAGTCAGAGTTTATAGGCAACAAGTTTTACTCTCGCACTCAATTTCAGCAGATGTTCAGAGCAGATGTTTTCATGAGTCGTGCACTAGTCCAGAAAGAATGTCTGTCCAATGCTTGGATCACCAAGTACCTACCATAAAAAAAAAATCAACTGTTCTGCATTGAATATAGTGACAAAGTTATTTACCTTTAAAGCCTCCACTTGCTGACAGAGCATCTGAAGTAAAGACTGGGCATCTTCTGCCCACTGTGGGAGAGTTTTAGGAGAAAACTGAAAAAAAAAAAGAATGTACTGAACTTTGAGTTGTTATTCAAACGTAACGCTTCCCTGAAATCATATGGCTCATGTACCTTGTAGCTGTCAGTTGGTGAGAACAATAACTTCTTAGGAAATGGAATGGAATGTTTTACTCCTGAACCTGCAGCTTGAGAGATCTTTCTGGAGGAAAGATCCCCCTCTTCCTTCTCTTCAAATTCTCCAAGCTCCTGCATCACTGCATTCAGCATTTCTGTTAGAGTTTCAATAGACACTGGCAGCTAGAAAATTAATTGAAATGCAAGTCATGATTGCAATCCTTCCTCAGAGCAAGAGGCTACATTCTGAACTCTGGTAGAACAGCTCACAAGGCTTTCATTACAAAAAGACAGAAATGTCGTTTTGTTCCTTGCTTTTTTTTTTTTTTTTTTTTTTTTCCTTCCCAGCAAAGCGCAACCTCTGTTAAAATTAATGTAAGTGGACAATTCACACAAGCCTTAATTCTACTTGGAAACTATCAACCACAGTAAGAAGATAGTGGGAAAAAGCTATTTGTTTACATAAAAATTGCCATTTGCAGGAGTCAAAACATTGCATGTTCTCGTGTTGTTAGAGAAGTTTCCCAGAATATATCAACCCACTGGAGTTAGGCAAGTTATTTGTCTGGGGGAACAAGTAAGTTTTCACTTGCCTTAAAGCAAAGGCTGCAAATGGTTTCAATTTGAAACTGTAAGCGACACCACTGCATCTCTCCAAACAAGATGTTGAGCAAGAATTACTTACTTTGTCAGCTACTGACAGAGCTGAGGAGAACTCATCAATGATCTTCGTTAGGTAGTGCTTTCTTTTAAGAAGATAGGTTTTGTGTTCTCCTTGTTCTTCTGGCAAAACATCACCATTCACAATCTCCTCTGCCTTTCTTTGGCAAAGCTAAGCAACAGCATTTGGATTAATAAGAATCAGTTGGAATGCAAGTAACGAAAAAGCATTTGGGGTAATGCAGGTTAGGGACCAACCTTGGCAAGATTCCAGTATGAAATCACATTCTTGATAGCTTCAAATGCTAGGAAGGCATCATCAGTTTTGCTTTCAACTGCATCCAGCACTGCAAATGCTATTCGTGCCTCTTCTTCATAGGCTGCAACCTGAAAGACCTACAACCAAAGCCAAAGACAAGTCATACCTAACATATGCGTGAATACTTGGAACAGCTAGTGCATGCCAACATCCAGGAAGTAATCAGGTATTACTCATCTTCCTCTAAGACAAGAAAATACTTTTTCAACAAAGTTGGTGCTAAGGGAGTTCAGTGTTGTCCAAGCAGATACAGGTTCACATCTAAGAAAAGTTCTCAGAAAATATTTTTCCCCCTTTATCAGATGCATTCTAATACTACCAAGTCTCACTGTTAGCACAATGCAAAAAAAAAAAAAAAAAAAAAAAATCCAACTACTACTACAATAAATAAATAAATAAATAAAACAAAAACCCCAATGTAAATGTGTCTTATTTTCAGCTGGGAACTGTTATCTTCAGCGTGTCTGGTATGATGCGATGTTTTGGTTCTAGGAGAAAAGCAATGTTGAGAACACACCAATGCTTATAGTTCCTGCTAAGCATGTTGTACAGAACCAAGCCATTCTCAGCAAATAATCCAAGCAGCTGGGAGGGAACAGAATTAGGACAGCTGACTTAAACTGGCCAAAGGGGTGTTCCGTGCAGGATGACATCATGCTTAGCCATCTTCCAGGTTAAACCACAACCATAAGCTTGTATAAAGACATATAACCTTACTCCAATCTTAGATTGGTCAATCTGCACCTGAATGTCCATATTATGGAAACATTTGAAGAGAGGATCAGTTGGTTCAGGAATATTTTTGTTCTTTTTATCGTTTCCAAACTAATCAGGATTTTCTTCCAGTAGTAGACACTTCTTCCAATGTATTCCTTCTGATCACAGAAAATTTTCAGGCTGGTGCCCTGTTGAAAAGAAATAGAAACTACCTCAACAAATTCAAATCAAGTCTTACTAACACTTATTCTTTCCTGGTGTAGTTGTTTTCTTGAAAAATTCAAGAATTGTTCTCTGACACTTGTGATAAATTTCAGGAGGTCTCTCTCTAGAGTTATTTGAAGTAACATAAAGACAGAAAACAACACTACAGTTCACTGTAATGTGAAGAGGTAGTGAGGGAGAGTGTACCTGATAGGTTGACTAGAGAAACTAACTTACCCGACAAAGTTAACAGCAGTTCTCAATAGTACCTTCTCATCTGATTTTGTTTATTTTGTGTGTTCAATTTACACAAGGAGAGAAAAAATGGACTGTACACCTTTAAAAATAATCTTAGCTTGTTATATTTTGCAGGCTTCTTGCCCAGTGTATAATTAAGGCGGGCCGAAGGCTTGCAGTGCTTGCAGAGAACTTAATCCATGCTGTGCAAGAAACTTCAGTTTTGTCTCTCATTCTGGTCTGAGTATCAAAGGAAACAGTCCTCAGTTAGTATTTTCTCTTTTTCTTCTATTCACGTGACTTGTTTGACTAAAACAAATAGCTAGTAGGTTCTAAACTAGCTCTAGTTTAGAAATGCTGTACGTGAAACATTAAGCCCATTTACAGAAAGCTTGTATGCAGTAGGTCTCAAACCCCTACTGCAACAAAACATTCATGTCCAAAACAGCCCAACAAAGCAAACTAGTTTTACACAAACTATGGGAATCAATTCAGAACCTGTCTAAAGGCTTGTTTCAAATATTTCCGAACTGAAGAATTCTTACGTTGTTTTTTTCTGCATAAGAATATGAACAGCATCCCACCAGGATGTTTGCTTCTCAGTATAGCACTGTTTGCACAGCAGCAACAGTAAGAAAGGAGGCTGATGTGTTTCATTACGAGTATTAAATTTCTCTTGCAATTCTAAGTTGCTAGTGAATACCATCCTGAGTAGAAATACCTGTTTTTGTGAAAATAAATAAACAACAACCAAAAAATTAGATACCAAAAGAAATAAAAGAAAGGAAAAAAAAGGAGAAGAAAAGAAATAAGAAAAGAGAAAATAGCACTTAAATACATTTAAGATGTACGAAAGTGTACTGACTTCAAGGTCCAACAGGCAAATGGATTCAGGAGCATCTGTCTCAAGTCTTGATGTTTCTTGGGGCAAGTGAAAAAGCTGTTTTAAAAATTGTCACATTGGGGGTAACACCGACACAGAGTTCCACTGCAAACCAAGCCACACAAGGTGCTGGAGACTACCGTTGTGCATTCGAACAGCACCTGTGCAAAAACAAAGCAGTGGTAAGTTAGTATCTACGTCCTAGGGAGGAAGGCTAGCGTCTGATCAAAGCTGGGTTTCATTCCAAGAGAAGTAAGGAGCTCTGAAGATTTCTCCCATCCTAGGAGCTTCCTAGCAACCTCTTCCGACCTGTTTGCCTTTGTCTAACAAGCTGGAACTAAGCCTTTTGAAAAGCAGATGTAACACTCTTCAAGTGATTTCTCCATCTATTTTGTTTACACAAGTAACTTTTAAAGGAGAAATACCAACTTCACAGAAGTGCACAAGGCAAACATATTGGTACATTTGCTCTTTCTGTCAAGGCGAAAAATGGAGAGAACATCTCCAAGGAAGCACATAAAAAATTTAAACATTAACCTCTCCATTTTGAGGTATCAGGTTAAGCTGATGTATTATACAGACATCCTTCCCGTTTTTCTAAGTCTGTAAAGCTCAAGAGATCTACCATTTTCAGCAAAGAAAACAACCTGAATGCTTAATTTCTGTTTTGAATTCAGTTTTGTTTTTTACTCCTGCAAATATGCTTACACTGCTTTTCCTCTAACAGGGGAAATCTTTATCCCATGTATAATAAGCACAAGCCTTTGAGTGCTGTTTTTTTTTTTTTTGTTGTTTGTTTTCGTTTTTGTTAGTTTGCTTTTAAATACACATTACAAAATAATATAAAGAAACAAACCCCTTAGGAGAGACTGTAAAACTATAAACTTTTTTCCTTTATACCTACACGTATCTCTCTTTAGCTATATCTATCAAGAAAAAAGGCCATAGTTGTTGCTGTAGTTATTGTTTTGTATCCTGCTAGATCATTTTAGATTTAATAATCTAAACATTTCTGAAAACTAACTAAGTAGAAAACTACCAGTATTCTAATCTTCTCTCACTCAATTTCAAAGCCAGACTTCATCATCAAGTCTCAGCAATTCATCCTAGAGTTACTTCATTTTTATGCTTGGAAACTGCATTCTTGCATTACAAGATGTGCCTTCCTATTAACACTTCCTAGTGTTCAGACACAAAAGGCTAAGCAGACAGCTGAAGTGAAAATGAATCAGAGCAGACGAGAAGACAGCACTGTGGAAGCAGGAAGTGCATGAGAAATTCTTCAGAAGCAGGCGTGACAGTACCACCTCTCAGCAACAAGCATCAATGGAAGCTTCGTGCACATCACCCCCTTGCATTGATACACTGAACAGCTGTCACAGCCCCACCTCTTTCGTTGCAAAAGGAAGGAGTTAAAAAAGCTCCTCTGAAACAGTCGTGCTTCAGTTGAATTTAAGAAACACCTCTTACCATTATCATATTTATTAAGTTCTTCTTACATTGGTGCTCGTGTACTGACACTGCTTGTCTCATCTACGCCAAGGAAAGAACTCTCTTGAGAAGCCCCCCTCCCAAAGAGGCTTTCAAACAACGTCAGTAAACCCCTTGTGTTGGCAAAACATTCCAATCTCTTTCAAGAAATCTTCCTTGCCATGGCTTAAGTTCAGCAACATATGACCTAGAAAACAAAAATGGGATTTCACATAAAAACACTGAAGGACAACCCCAACAGTGGGCTGCTCTTGCTACTTAAGGTTGGGAATCGAGCCACTTAACTCTTCAAGTAACTATTCATAAGATTAAAAGAGATCTATGGAACTTTCTTAACGATTAATTCTTATTACCAGACTGGCTTTTTCGATCACAAGCCAACATTTCCAGCTTGTCTTCTCCAGCAGGATCCCCTTTTATTAGTTTTGACTTTGGTTTAAGAACCTGGAGAAGAAAGGAGAGGATTTGTCACAGCTTCTTTACAACAAAAAGCAGATCACTTAGTTTAGTCTTGAACATTAGGAAACATATTCTTATTTCTAGCATAAGAAAACTTTAGAAATATACACTCATTCTGAAGGCACTCTGCAACATATCAATGAAGAAGACACAAAGTGAGTAATTTTAACTACTGCCAATAGCTGTAAGCACACACAAGAGAAAGTAAAGTTCCGAACACCAGCAGTTGCACAAAATGGAAAATTAGTAGTATTTCATAAGGCAAAGAATTAAGACTGACTAAGCTCTACTGACTGTCTGTGAACAAGAATGTGGGAGATACTCAGTTAGCTCCTGTCCACATCCTTTAAAGGCATGTGGAAGAGTAAGACTTAGTGAGGGGAGAGCCTTACAAACACTAATTAATCTTTGGAATATGGGTGTTCCGCACATGTACAGCAAGAGTGGTCAAGAACTGCATTAACTACAGGCAGAAAGTGAAAAGTGACTTACGTTGAAACTTTTCAAATAACACAGTGCTGCCAGTTGACACGCATCGCTCCACTGCACCTCACTGTTCTGGGCCAGTTTGAGCAGAAACGTCCCAGCATACATGTATAGCTGTCCTTTCATTTCCAGGACGGTGTGAGACAGCTCCTCAGCTTCTCTCACATACTGTTTCACAGAGTGAAGGAGACGATCAAAGCTAGAAGGCAGAAAAAACTCATTTTCAACAAAGTCCTGGTAAAAGCCATTGCATGCTTTGGGTCAGTGTTATTTAACTGCGGACCAAGCAACTCGGTGATTCAACTGCCACCACCTCAGTTGTTTAAACCTGAGTTGCACAAGAAAGCAGGACAACAGCCTCAAGTTCCCAAAGCACTGACCTTCACTTATGGAAGTGAAATCAACGGAAGTCAGTAGAAGTCAGTATGAAAGAAAACATAACGGGAAGAATGGAACACAGAACTTCACCAAGGAGTTTCCTACAGACATTGTTTTGCACTATGCCAGCTGTGCCTCAGATGATATACCTTGAAGTCAGTTGGTTTACCTGGCCCTACCGTTTTTTTCTGAAGGAGAATGTTCTTACTGAAAGTGGCCTTCTGCTTCTCTTTTATACTACAGACCTACAATTCTTCATTATCTCACTGCAGGTTCTGTTAAGTTGATCAGGACAAAGCTGATCCACAAATGTCTGTGAAATCTGAATTAGCTGCTGAAGTATAGAACAACGTTCTCTTACTGAAGAGACAGAAGATAACTGACCCAGGATATCACCAAGTCTTCTCCAAGGCTTGTAGCTTGGACAAATACATAGCTTGGGCTTCAAGCCTACTAAGAACCTTAGTACAAAGAAACTCCTCTCCTGTCCACAAACTGGTTACTCAGGGAAACTGATACCTGCTAGATGTTCTCTGACTAAGAAAAAAGCATTCCGTTCTGGATTTGCACTGACGGACATCTCCCGAAGCAAATTTCATTTTAATAAAGCTAGAATGCGCCAGCAGATGACCGCTTTTGATAGCTCTCCAATTCCTTGTATTAGATTCCAAGTCCTGGGCTGATTCAAGGTATTCCTAAAGAATAAAGTTCATCAGAGGATGAGGAACCACCATCTTTCTGTGAAGGCAAGGACATTACTTCTCCAGGACACACTGCTACCTAACCCACTTTCACAGGTGAGGCATTAATGTATCTTTCAGCAGTGAAGTTCCAGGAACTCTTCAAACAGTTCTCTCCTTGATGAAGCTACTATATCTAGCTTAGACTTGAAGTTAGAAAATATACAAGGTTTAACTTTAGGAAGAAAATCCCCATTAAACAATTGGCTTCAGTAGACTTTCATTTGGAGGAGTTACATTATTTGAGCAATAGCTGTCAGTGGAACGAAACTGAGAGACTGTGACCAGTTTTGAGGATACGGAAGATTATGACAGAATCAAAAGATGATTAAATACCCCAAGTGTCTTTACGACACAGGAGCACCATTCCAAGCTCGTCTCCAGAGGTATTTTCTTCTCTGCCTCCTGAACATGGAGCACAGCATCTTGCAATTTATTGCATGACTGGTACAGTGCAACCAAGTTTGATGTTAAGAGAGACGTCATCAGGTCTTGCATGGAATTCAGCTTGAGTCACATAAAAGAGCTCATTCCAGCCATCTTCAACTTTACATTCTTGTAACTTCTCCTATTAAACATGAAGGCAACATAATTAATTTTTTTTTCTGCATCAGTCTTTTCAACAACCACATCACCACTGTTTGCTCACCTCCACTACACAGACTACAGACTTGATGAAATTACTCCAACATCTTACAAACAAGATAACAGGGAAAAAAACTTCAGAATGTGCCTCTTGTAGATGCTAAGTTAAGACTGTCAGACAGTTTGATTCAGTGACAGCACACCTTGTTACAGAATAGCTAGTCCGTATGGGAACTGTTGAATCACAGTTTGAACCTCTGATTGATCACCTCAGGTGAGCACTGAGTCAGCCCTGGGAGCGCAGGTGAAGGCAATTCAGTTGTGTGACCACAAGGGATGGAGCCCGGCTGCACCTCTCCTAGACCCCATTTAAGGGCTGACTGCCACTGAGGAAGGATCTCTCTCTGGAGATCGCTCCTCATGGAGTTTCTTGTGAGCCTACAATATCAGTGAGCTTTTTTTCATTTATTTCTGATTATCTTTCTCAACGTGATAACCTTACCAGCCTAACTCTTCTATATACTACATAGCATCTGTATACTTATTGACCATACACTAGTCCAAGTAAAACAAAAGAAAACCAACAGAAGCCCCTAAGAACCTCAATGTCATTGCTGCTGTGCTACATAAAACTAAGTGCCAAAGTGACACTGTATAACTGAAAGCATTTACACAGTAGTTGAGAATGACAGCACTTCCCACACACTTCATTTTTAAACTCAAAAAACTAAAAAGGAGCTTAGTCACAAGAGACACATCAGGTATTGCCTATCTAAGCTCAACTTCTTAGATATTATTACTAACAATTTCCCCACATTTTTGAACAGATAAACCTTAAAATGCATGTGAAAGCCCAGAGCTGTAATTTTCATGCAAGCTAGAAAAAAACAGCAGGCAGCAAAGAAATTAATGTGTAATTGATTTAAGATTCCTGATTCTAAAATAATCTAGCCAAGGAAATATTGAGATGACTAGATGACATGAGAAGCTGGAATTTACCTTCAACCTTCAAGAGAGCAGCAGCATTCCCAGGAAGCAGCCTGGCAGCTTTCTCAACCCAGTATTTTTCCCAACCCAGGGTTTTTCAACACATCCTCCCCCTGCCCAAAGCCTGATAGAAGGAATTTTGACTGAGAAGTTCACATTCATTCACTTGCCTACTCAGCACTTCATTTGCTCTGCCCCTGTCTACCTCTGTAACAAGAACACCACCAGTAACAAACAAACAGTGCCACTGAAAAACACCTTTGGTCTAGTCTTCCAGTTGCAACTAGGTTACCATTATCCCTGCTAGGCAATTCCACAGCAGACACAGACCCTTAGTCCAAAGGGCAATGGCAAGACTATCACAGCAGCTACCAGACGGATCAAGTCAGGACACAAAAGAAAGGATCGACTGGAAAAATAAATTAAAACCTGAAGCTAATTCTATCAAAAAAATAATCATTTTTTAAGTACATCATAGACAGATTTAGCAATAAAAAATGTACATCATACAATTTGCCCACAAATAACACATTTTCTACTCTGGGTTTAAGGAATGCACTGTACAGGGGCATTGGTGCTGCATGAATGACTGCAGGCAGAGGTGTAGCAAAGTGAACACTAAACATTTCATCATTTAACGTAGAAAGCATTGAAAAAGAAAAATGACAATTTTCCCAACCTCTTTCCATCACCCATCACAGACATGGGAAGCACAGACAGATGGCCATTGGGCATGACGTACAGGGTCTTCATGACTGGGGCTTCAGGGGCTGGCCGTGGTCACTGTGGAGAAGGGAAGAGCGTGGTCAGCAGACATGGAGACCCTACAGCAGAGTTGCAGGGTTTCAGGCTGCACAAAATACCATTTGTCTCCTTTTGTATTCAGAGTGACTCAAAATAAAACCCCAGCAGTGTCACAGCCTGGGCAGAGCACTGCAAAGGAACCCTAAACCTGTCACCTCCCTTCTTAGACCATTCAGATCACTCAAAGAATCCTCTCTCCCGTCAGTAATCCCAGCCTCTCCACAGGGGGCTAGGACCACAGGGCTCTTCCTTGGTCAAGAATCTCCATTCAATTCTCAAAGCTCTCACACAGCTCAGGCATCTTCAGCTTTGTCATACTAGCAGTGAAGTGCATGCACCCACCTGCCACAGCTTTGCAAGAAGGCACAACTCCCAGTGAATTATCTCATGGGCCAGCTATGTCACACTAACAGAAAGAAAAGAGGAAGAAAAAAAAAACTGAGAGACAGAGAAAAAAGGCCCTCACTCAACTAAGGACTTTGGGGCTCCCTCTAGGACACCTGTAGTCTCAGCACAGTTCACAGTTACTTACAATGCACACAGCACCTACAAAAGCATCACGCTCCAACAAGCAAGGAAAACAAATCCACAACGCTGCAAAGGGCCCCTAGCTCTCACTAGGTGACGCCTGCTCCGTGTACAGAGCACGCACAGAAACTGCACCTCAGCTCTTCCCCATTTATCCCCCCACCATTTCTACAGGCATTTAGAGGCACTAAATGTCTCTACATGGAAGGCTGGTGGAGAAGACAGGATGTACAGGAGATTTCTCACTTCTCTGGTGCGAGACACTGCTTCTCTAGATGAACAACATTTTTCAAACAAGCACCAACCAACCACTGTAACTAACAACTGAAATAGCATTTCCCCTGAAAAACAACAACAACAACAACAACAACAACAACAACAAAACAACAAAAGAACAGCCTGTCCAAAGACCTCTCCTCACACACTTGACAAAAAGGCCAGAACCATCATTCCATTTGCCAGGCTTACTCACAGAACAGCAGCCTTCCCTTCACCGTGCATCACGTGGACACAAACAGGCTGTTGGTGCACGGAAGGCAACTCCACCTGAGCATCTCACCACAGACGTTCTCTCCGCTCTGCTTTCCTGCAAAGATACAAGGAGAAAAGCCTCAGCTCATCCAAGCAACAACTGGAAACAACTCCAGAAAATTCTCCATTCCAAAGCACTTCCTGGAGAGGTACAAAGGAGTCCGCCAAAGGGAACACGTGCTCACGCTGTGGCCTTCGGAGAAACACGCTGCCTTTGTGCTCCTGGTTCCTCAGGGCTCTTCTTCATCACCTTCTGGGTTTTCTTCTACAAATCTAGGCCCTACGACCTTCCTCCACCCCAAGATAAAGTCCAACACAGAGTTGCGGTGCAGAGACTGGATGCTGACAAGAGCACTAGAAGAGCAGAACAGGGGAAGAGCACATGCAGACAAGACTGAAATAAAGAAGAGCAGCAGAGAAGAAAAAGAAGAAAGGATGCAGGGAAGAAAGAAGTGCAGAAGAAGAAAAGTGCAATAGAGAAAAAGATTGGATACAAGACAGCAAAGCAATGAGGAGATGAGCAGAAGAGGAGAAGAGCAGAAGAATAAAAGAGAGGATGAAGGTAAGAAAGACGAGCAGACGAAGAGAAGAGCAGAAGAATAAAAGAGAGGATGAAGGTAAGAAAGACGTGCAGACGAGGAGAAGAGCAGAAAGGGAGATGAGCCAAGACAGCTAAGGCAGAAAAGCAGAAAGGGAGAGGAGCTGAAGAGGACAGAATACGGGTATGGCAGAAGTACAGAAGATGGGAAGAGAGGACACGGGTCAGTGAGAAGTGCAGAAATGAAAAAGAACAGAAGGGAGGAAGAGAGCACAGAAGACAGAGAAGGAAAAGAGCAGTAAAGTAGAAGAGCAGAGAGTGGCCAGAACAGAAGAACCGTAGAGCGCAAGATGTGCAAAGAGGAAACAGTTAAGTCAGAAGAGCGGATGAGGAGAACAAGAGGAGAAGAGAGGATACGGGTAAGAAAGAAAAGCAGAAGAGGAGTACAGATGCAGGAAAGGAGTCAGGACACAAGGAAGAAAGAACAGCAGATGAGCAGCAAAAAGAGGATAACACTCAGGGAGAAGAGCTGAAGAGTAGATGAGGAAGAGAGCAGAAAGGGGAAGCACGGAAGAGGGAAGAGCAGAAAAGACGATGCTGTCTCTTCTGTCCTCACTAGCAGTGCCCCCAAGAGACAGCCAAAACCAGGAGAAAAAGTCCACAGTTTAAAGTTAGTGATGTTCTTCGAGGCACAAAGGACCAGTTCACAGTAACAAGCTCGGCATACGCTGCACGGGCACTGACTCATTCCTGCACTGTTCTCAGCTAAACCAGGGCTGTCCCACAGAAATCCCTCCTTTTCATTGTTACCATAGGTCTAACTGGCCTACCACGGCCGCTACCACTTTCAAGAACTCGTAACTAATGCTGGCACTTTACACAGTCTTGGGTGGTGACGACTGGAAATCGCTTGGACGGGAGGGGAAACCATCCCTGGGGTGAGAACTCACTACAGGGATGGCAAATCCCCACTGGGACGGGCAGACCCTTGGCAAGGAAGAGCACTGGGCTGCCAAATGCCCATCGGGATGGTCACTGATCATCGGGATGGGAAACAACTGGCATGAAAAGGATGTCTGGGTACGAAAAGTCAAACCATCGCAAGCCTGGGGGAAAGGGGCTGACCCCAACGGTCACGGAACCCCCCTGGGGGGAGGGGCTCCCCCAACTGCCACTCTCCAGCTGTCATGGCAGGTAAGGCAGCAGGCTCCCCCTGCTCTGACACTCCATCTGACCCCAATGCCCCAGATCTCACCCCAGGGCCCCAGATCTCACCCCTTTGACCCCAGATCTCACCCCTGTGCCCCCAGATCACACTCCAGGGCCCCAGATCTCACCCCTTTGACCCCAGATCTCACCCCTGTGCCCCCAGATCACACTCCAGGGCCCCAGATCTCACCCCTGTGCCCCCAGATCTCACCCCAGGGCCCCAGATCTCACACCCGTGACCCCAGATCGCACCCCAGCACACCAGATCCCACTCCTCTCACCCGGATCTCACCCCAGTGCCCCGGCTCTCAGCCCAGCGCCCCTTCTGGCATTTCCCCACAGAGAGATTCCCTCGACGAGCGCTGACGGTGCCTCTGACACCCGACGCCATTTTCGCTGATGCGACTGTGCCGCCACCGGACCCCGCCTGGATGCAGCCCACCGTCCGCGGACCGATGCCGGTACCACCCCAACCCTCCCCTGTCCCCACTGCCACCTACCTGGCACCTCAGGCCTCTGTCTGGCCTGGGGGACCAGGTGTCTGGGGACAGGCAGCACAGCTCCCACCTGGGGGGCTGCCCCCAACCCCGGCTCAGCTGCCACCTGGGGGCCTGACCCCAGCTGCGGGGCTGCACTTACCGGTGCTGCTGCTCCTACCTGGGGGGCTGCACCCAGCTGTGGCTCCCCCCACCGCCCCTGCTCCCTGCTCGGGACATCCCCTGCTGGCAGGGACGCTGCTGCCCCAGCAGCCCATGGGGCTGTGGCCTGGGGCCGTGCTCCTCCACGGGGAGCCCCCGCAGCCCGCAGGCCCCCGCCCGCCCCGGCCCCCCCCCCGTTCTTTTGCAGGTACCCTCCCTGCAGCAGCAGGTGCTCCCCGTGCCCTGCACCCTGCCTGACACCTGGGAGCCGCCGATGGAGCCCTTCCAAGATGACGTGGTGCTCTCGGAGGACCGGGGGCACCCTGCGCCCACCGACGTGTGCCCCCATCCCGCCACGGCTCCGCTCACCTGCAGCGCTGCCACGCTGGAACCAGGCGGTGAGTTCAGGGGCTGCGGAGCGGGCGGCACGCTGTCCGCACCGGCTGCCTGTGGGAAAGCTGGCATTGCTCCACTGGGGATGTTCTTGCTTTTCCAGCAGTGACAACGAGCGCAGACACCCCGGAGGACATCGCGGACGACATCGATGAGCTCCTCACGTGGATCAACGAGGGTGAGTTTGGGGGCAGCACAACTGGCGGGGGGGTGTTCGGGAAAGCTGGCTTTGCCCCACTGGGGATTTTCTTCCTTTTCCAGAAGTGACGGCCAACACAGGCCTCCTGGACGACACCGCAGACATGGATGACCTGCTCACGTGGATCAACAACGGTGAGTTTGGGAGCAGCACAGCTGATGGAGGCCTGTCTGCGCTGAGTGGCCGTGGGAAAGCTGGCATTGCCCCACTGGGGATTTCTTCCCTTTTCCAGAAGAGAGACCCAGGACCAACAGTCTTGCCGACGATGTGGAAATTGACCATTTGCTCACCTGCATTGATGGTGAGTTTGTGGTCTGCAGAGATGGCGGGTCCGTGTCCACACCGAGCTGGCGTGGGAAGGCTGCCATCATTGTTCTGGGGGATGTTCTGCTTTTCCAGAAGCAGCGAGTGCTCTGGACAGCTGCAAAAGTGAAGAGCTGATGCAGTGCATCACAGCCACGGAGCAACTGAGCTCAGATGTCTCCAGCAGCTTCGACTCCTGCTCTTCCAACGCAGAGCTGCCTGACTCCCCCAGGGCCAGCCGGGAGCTCAGCAACGAGACAGATGCTGAATCTGGGCTCCGCACCGACTCGTTCTGGCAGAAGACAGCATCCCCGGAGCTGCCCGTGCCGACCCCCATGGCTGCCCCAGCACCTCCGGCGCCCAGCACTGCACACCTGATGGCAGAGGTGCAGCGGAGGCAGCCCCGGGTGATTCTCACCCGCCTCGCACTGCCAGACCCACGGGCTGCCCCAGCACCACCGTCGCCCTGCACGGCACACCTGATGGCAGAGGTGCAGCGGAGGCAGCCCCGGGTGATTCTCACCCGCCTCGCACTGCCAAACCCACGGGCTGCCCCAGCACCACCGTCGCCCTGCACGGCACACCTGATGGCAGAGGTGCAGCAGAGGCAGCCCCGGGTGACTCTCACCCGCCTCGCACTGCCCCCCGGATGCATCTCCTGCCGGGTGGCGGCCAAACACCAGGGGGATGGCACTGAGACAGCCAAGCGCCCCGTGCCTCCTTTGCCGCAAACTGGACGGCTCCTGGAAGAGGCGCAGCAGGAACAGCCCCGCGTGGTTCTCACGCGCCTCGCACTGCCACCCAGATGCATCTCCTGCCGGCTGGCAGACAAGCACCACGGGGACAGCACCGAGCCACCCAGGTGAACAACGCCCGCCTGCACCACCACCAAACGCAAGAGCACCAGGCACAAGCAGCACGCTGGCAGCATCCCAGCCGCAAAGAGGAAGCTGCCGCGCTGCCAGGATGTTCCAGGCCACAAACATCGGCGCTAGGCAAAGCTGGCTGTGGCAGCACGGCGGCCAGCAGGAGCACTCAGGCTGGTTTCTTGGCACACTCCCGCTCGGGCCACTGTTGGGGTGTGATGGGCGCCACTTGGTGCAGCAGGAGACGTGGCCGTAGCCGATGAATATGGCTCCCTGTAGCCCTGGGCTCCTCGCTGGCCCCCACGACACCCAGAGAGCAGCGGCAGCGTTCCAGGAGCACCAGCACCGGCCCCAGCCCTACCCTTCCAAAACTGCGCTGTCCACAAGCGGCGTCTTGGACTGGGGCAATGTGGGACTCTGAAGCTGATGGACCGCAACAGTGCTGGACTGTCAAAGCTTTGGGCTGGGAAATGTTGCTTGGGGGGTGGGAAATGGTTGGGGGGTGGGAATGGCTGGGGGTGGGAATTGCGAGTGGGAATGGGGGGGGGGGGAGGGATGATTGCGGGTGGGAATTGCGGGTGGGAATGGCTGGGGGGAGGGAATGGATGGGGGTGGGAATTGCGGGTGGGAATTCTTGGGGTGGGAAATGGTTGGGGGTGGGCATTCTTGGGGCGGTGGGATCTTTTTGGAGTGGCAAATGAAATGGCTGTACTGTGATATTGTTGGGGTGGGAAATGACTGGGGTGAGAACTGGCTGCGGTGGGAGATGGCTGGCATCAAAAATTCTTGTACTCTGTAACTGCTGGCACTGGGGATGTGGGGAGGGGGAGGGAATTTTGTGGGGTGGCAATTCTGAGTGAGAAATTGTACTCTGATACAATGTTACACTCCAAAATCGTTGGAACTGGGAGGAAAGAATTACTGGGGTGGGAATTGGGGGGGCTGGGAAGTTTTTTGGAGGGGGAGGAAACTGTTGGTGGGAGGGAGCGGGGGCTGAGAAATTGATCGGGGGGTGGGAAACTGATTAGAGGGTGGGAATTTTAGGGGGTGGGATCAGAAACTATTGTTAGGGTGGGAAATGGTTGGGAATATTGTCATTTATTTACTCTTTTGTACGTTTAACTATTAAATGGTTTGCGTTCGCTTTGCTACAGCTCTGCCTGCAGTCGTTCATGCAGCACCAAAGCCCCCCCAGGCCTCCGTGCCCACCTCTGGGGATGTTGGGGTGGCCGCAGGGAGCCAAGAGCTGCAGCTCCTCCACACTGAACATCTCTAGCACAATCGCTGCTGTCATCATCTCTGTTGCCTTGTTTTGTTCCTGGGGAAATAGTCGGTCACATACTGAGCAATGGGGGTGTTGAACTGGGGGCACTGGGCAGTACTGGTGGCACTGGGAGGTCCACTGCGGGGCACTGGGAGGCTAGTGAGGGCCGCACACAGCACTGGGGTGGCTCCAGGCAGCACTGGGGGGCACTGAGTTTGCACAAGGAGAGTCCAGACAACGCCGAGAGGCAATGGGACCTTACTGGGGAACTGCAAAGAGCACCAGGCGGCACCGGAGAGCTTTGGACGGCACTTGTGGGGTTGGAGGGGGCTCAAACAGAACCCAGGTGGCACATTTTAACTAACCTCACTGATTTCCTCTTCTCCAACATCTCACCCAAGGCATTCAACAAGCCCTTTTTTCCATCGGGGGAGACTTTCTCCTTGGGGCTGACCTTCCCCCCCCACGCCCCCTCCCCGTGCTGCCTGTCTCTCCCCTGGGCGCTATGTTCCACGCATTCCCACCCTGATGCTCTCACTCAGTGACACGTTTGTCACCCACACGCTCACCATGGGTCCTGAGGAGGGGTGGCGGGTGTCCAGTGAAAGCAACCCCAGTGACAGCTCTGGCCCCGAGCCCTAGAAGACACAGATCCTGGAAAACCACCCTCAGTGCTGCTTCATCTCATCACCTTGGCACTCCATTTGGGGGCTCTGAGGAAGCTAACTGCTTCCCCTGATGTTTCAAGCTGGTGCTACCCATGCCTGCTGATGATGCTTCACGCTCTGGCACAGCCACCTGTAAAGCTTAAATCTGCTCTGCACCCTCGCTTAAAGTCACATCTTTTGCAACCAGTTCCAGTACTCTCAGAAGTAGAAAACCAAAGGGACGTTCCAGTGGAACGGCACTAGCTCAAACACCTTCCCTCACTGCTGCTCCCAGGACCCCCAGCACTCCTTTTGCCCCGCCTGCACGCTTCTTTCTCTGTCCGTGCGCTCCTGGCAACAGAAATTCCACCAACAGCCCTCAACAAAACTGCTCTCTTCCAAACACTCAGGGCATCTAACGAGCCCACGCGGCGGCTGCCAGAAGAGCAGCTTCTGGGAGAGACGGGGACAGTGAAGGCAGTAAAGAAGAAAAGGGAAAAAAAAAGAGTCATTAAACAGCAACAAAACCTGAGAACATCATCCCCTCAGTTGGCTAGAGACTGCTCTGCAAGCACACACCTGCCTGCCACTGCTAACCAAGCAACCACCTCCCGGCCTTCGCTTCACAAGCAATCACCTGCCTGCCTGCCACTGCTTTGCAAGAACCCATCTGCCTGCCTTTGCTTCACAGCCATGCACCTGCCTGCCTTTTCGAAGCAAGCATGCATCCATCTACCTGCTGTTCCATCATACGCACCTGCCTGCCTTTGCTATGCAAGCATGCACCTGCGTGCCTTTCCTAAGCAAGCAAGCACACCCATACCTGCCTTTGCCTCACAAGCACCTGCCCGCCTTCGCTTTCGATGCGTGCACATGCTTCCCTTTGCTCTGCAAGCACACACCAGCCTTTGCTTTGCACACACCTGCCTGCCTTTGCTTCTCAAGCACCTTCCATTCCAGGGCCTACAAAGACGTCTGTTCTCTCTTCATTACCAATGCCTCTGAGCACGCTGAAAAGCAGGAGGAAGAGGCCATGATAGAAAGTCAGAGAGATTCCTGGAGCACAAGGGACCGTTTCACAGGAACAAGCTTCCCGCCGTCTACGGCGTCTACAATGTTCCACTCCTGTCAGCCAAGTCAGGGATGCCCCACACACATAAGTCACTTTCATTGTTAACGCTCTCTCATTGCTAACTAACATCGTTAACTAGCAATAGGACTGGAGGGAATGGCCTCAATTTGTGCCAGGGCAGACTGAGGCTGGATAGTGCATTTCCAAAAGTATGGCAGAGGTGCAGTGGAGGCAGCCCCGGGTGACTCTCACCCGCCTCGCACTGCCCCCCGGATGCATCTCCTGCCGGGTGGCGGCCAAACACCAGGGGGATGGCACTGAGACAGCCAAGCGCCCCGTGCCTCCTTTGCCGCAAACTGGACGGCTCCTGGAAGAGGCGCAGCAGGAACAGCCCCGCGTGGTTCTCACGCGCCTCGCACTGCCACCCAGATGCATCTCCTGCCGGCTGGCAGACAAGCACCACGGGGACAGCACCGAGCCACCCAGGTGAACAACGCCCGCCTGCACCACCACCAAACGCAAGAGCACCGGGCACAAGCAGCACGCTGGCAGCATCCCAGCCGCAAAGAGGAAGCTGCCGCGCTGCCAGGATGTTCCAGGCCACAAACATCGGCGCTAGGCAAAGCTGGCTGTGGCAGCACGGCGGCCAGCAGGAGCACTCAGGCCAGTTTCAAGACAGCATTAAAGGAGAGGAGAACTTCTGTTGGTGACTGGTTTCAGCAAAATAGAAAAATTGCACTTTGTTTTAGGGAAGCAGCCTAGGCGTCGATTCAATCTTTTTAAGAAAGTGGGAAATGGAAAGCTTGTGTGGGTGAGAACCAACATTTTGAATGAAAGGATGTGTTTGATGTAGGAGAGAGGAGAAGGCACTGCAGATCTGAGTCGGCTGAAACGGGACAACGTGTAGAAGTGGAATGGCAAACGTATGGGACTACGATCGAAGAGATGAAGAGATGGGACTACGATCTAAGAGATGAAGAGATGAAGCTTGTGCTCCTCAAGTACTGCTTTGTTTCTGACAGCAGCTGATGCAAGTGGCCTTCCCCTGATGCTCAGCCATGTGGAAGGGCAGGGGAGGAAGACAAAACTTTAGAAGGCACCAACAAGAGGTACAGATACACAACAGCCACCTGGACTTGATGCACTGTCTTTCTACCTAGGTTTTCTTTTTGTTCCTTCCTGGGACACATCTCCCAACTTTCTCCTAAGCCCTAGCTGTACAAAAATGCAAGCAATCAGACGAAGAGATGGAAAAAGCAGGGGAGTTACCTTCCAAGAAAAGAGAGGAGGGTGAGCACAGGCAGCTTGAGACAGCATCTCAGGAAAGTAGTGCTTTTCCTGAGGACTGCTCTGTGTCCCAGTTCTCCTCGCAATTTGTGCATGAAGCCCTCAGAAGGAAAACCCAGCCTCCTCCTCCCAGTAAGGGCATTGACCAAGCAGCCCCCTGGGCTCTGCCTGAAAGGAAGAAAAAGAAAAAAGGAAAAGAAAAAATAAGCAAAAAAAGCATTGCAAAGCAACAGAGAAAGAAGTATGAAAGAAAGAAAAAAATATTAAATAGCAAAAGGAAAAGCAAAGAAAAACCAATTGGAAAGAACAAAGAAAAAGAAAACTCTCTGGAAAGAAGAAAATAATGCCTTCAGGCATCTACCCTCTAGCCAGAAACTTCCTACGTCCAAAGGGCTTCTGCAGTGGGACCATGTGCAGGACAGCAGGCTTAACTCCTTAGGGCGCAAGGCCAAAAAAGCTTGGAGGCTGCAACTCCAGGCCCGCCACAGGATGTCACAGCAGCCATCACCCGGGCTCCCGCAACCTGTGTGCTGTCACAGTGCGTTTCCATGATGACGACGGGCCCCGCAGCCGCTCACCAGCCCTGCGCCTCACAGCAGCCCTGGAAGCAGACAAACTCAGCCTCATCCCGCTCTGGATTATGCTGAAGTGCTACTATTCAGCATTACTGCTAATTGTGAAGGGTTACCCTTCGGCATTAGGTTTTAGGATCGCTATTTTGGATTACGTTTAAAGGTGAAATGTTACCAATTTCTTTTAGTGCTAAGGTTTAAGGAAAACCCTTTAGGTTAAAGGTGACTGTTTTGGGCTAGAGTTTAGGATGAAGAGGTACCATATTAGATTAGGATGAAAGGCTTCCCTTTTGTAGTAAGAGTTAACGGTTCCGATATTGGATTAGAGTAAAGGATTCCCACATGGGGGTATGCTTAAGGGCTACCCTCTTGTGTTAGTATTAAGGGTTACCCTTTTTTGATTAGGGTCAAGGCTTTCCCAGTTGCATTAACAGTAAACGGTTATGTGCTCCCCATTTGGTGAAGGTTACATATTACCTGTTTGCTTTAGAGTGAAGATTTCAGGTTTATGCATTTGAGTTAGTGATATGAGTTACACAACAGAGTAAGTGGTAGGCATAAGAGGGGACAGTTAACTTGCTCGTTACGGGTTACATTTTCCTAGCAGGCTTAAAGAAAACCCATTAAGCACGAGGGCAAACTGTTAACAATATTAGACATGATTACACGTTAAACCTCTCCTCTTTAGGTTCGGGGTTAAAAGCTTCACATAGGGGATAGTGTTAAGACCAAAGGGCTCAACATTTGGTTTAGAGGCAAGCCGTCCTCTTGGGAAAAAGGAAAAAAAACCAAAGGGAATACGCTTAGGACAGAAAAAGTTTTTCAAAGAACAGAAACAGAGGGGGAATGAAAATCAACAAAACTGAAAAGAAACCAATGCACTGCAATGCAGAAGAAGCAGGACACCAAGGCAGAAACAACAGAAAAACAACCAGGAAAACAAACAGAGCAAACCAACATCAACCCATCCAGAAGCAGCAGCAGCAACACAAAAAAGCAAAGGAAATGAATACACGGTCATGGCAAAGCAGAGATGACGACTGAGCCTGCAGGAGGCCAAAATCTTCCCATCCGTGCCTGGGAGGAGGAAGGGGTAGCTGCTGGGCATGCTGCTACCTCCACCAGAGATGAGCCTTCAGGGTCGCCAGCCCAGAAGGAGTCTGCGGCTGCCGGGTAGAACAAAGCATCTCTCTGCAGGAAGGCAAAACTCTTGCTTTACTTAGTGGTAAAATAGTAGAAATGCAATAATACAACTATCTTTTAGTCTAACTGTAAATCCCAGAGTTTTCGACCTGAATCAACATGCATGGAGAACAGTCCCATGAAAGAACAAACAGAAACCTGAACAGAAAAGCCCTGCATCCAATCCACATGCCTGTTGTGTATCTCTATCTCTCACTTGGTTCATGTTTCAGACTCTGTTTTCTTCCCCTGCATTTCAGCAATTCTGTTCGTCAGTGGAAGGGCACTTGTATCATACTCATACTTTAAGAAAGTAGTATATTATGAGCAGCTCTTTGGAGATGCTTAGTTCAGACAACCATGATCTTATTGGAAACAGGCACCTAAGGTTTGCAAAGAGAAACACGTCTCCAGTACATGCCAGGGACAGGATTATCATAGTGCTGAAACATTATTTCAGATGATCCTTTATCAGTAAAGGATAGAATTTGGGGGCATATTCACAAAGTCTGCACAAGCTGAAGCTAATTAACATATTCTGCTTTCTCATCATTCAGTTGGAGAAGACAGGCACATTCAAACATCAGTCTGTAGGAGTTGAACTAATACACAGTGCAAAACACTTGGATTCTTCAGAGGGAAACGTTGTCTTCAGCTGCCTCAGTTAAATCTATTCAAAATTATCTTGCAAAATTATCTTCTTAGTTCCTTACCACTCTTTCCTTCCCCACACTTCAAAACTACAAGCAGCTAGAACAACGTTCTCTGTAGAAATCCAGGACAGAAGAGTCCTGGTGGATCAGTATCAAGCCCATCTCACAGGAGGCCAACGCCCACTATTTCCTGTCTCATCAACACAGATCTTTGGCAGCATTCAATTGTCTTCCCTGTCATCAAAACCGGGATCATTTCAAAGCAAGTGAATCCAGCCTGTAAAAGCACATTTAGCCTCCTACAGCAATGCAGTGGTTTTGGGGATTGAGTTTGAGAACACATCTTTAGGCAAACACACCAATTTCCATGTGTCTGAATGTGCAGCCACCCCGACGCAGTGATCCTCCTTCCACAGCTGCAGACCCTTTCATTCCACACAGTGGAAGAATGTCTTCACAGGGGCAGAACAAACAGCTGTCTCCCTGCAACAAGAAGGAAACAAAAAAGACAAATAAAGGAGCACAGCCCCATGTCCAAGACTGTGTAAACTCCACGTATTCCAGTGACCAAAAGTAATCTGCAATATCAGCCTTCACCCTGGCATCACAGGCCCTTGTTGGCCTATGACAGCAGTCTTGGTACATGATACCTGTGAGTGGGTAACACAACAATAGAGGTGAAGCCTGAGCCAGCAGTTTTCCTTACTATCTCACTTATCTGCCTGAAAAACAGATAACCTCATTGCACCTACTGCAAAAAGACATTTAGACACAAACTTCCATTCACTTTGACTGTGTTTGCAAGGATCTTATGAAGGAAAAAAATGGTTTCTTCTACAGTTAGCCAGAATAGGGGCTTCTTTGAAAGAGCAACAGTGTGCAGACACTACCCCTGGCATCCTTCTGCTGTGCTTATGTAGCACCTGGAGCAAGCAGGTACTGTACAGCTTGTGAGAAAACATGTCAGTAGGAGCAGTACACTCATAATGCAGCAACAAAGACCGGAGCACTGTGAGACAGGTAGCAGAGTGCTTTTGTTAGTGGTCAATGTTAACCCCATCCAGTCAGTGCTGAGCAGAATGGGGACAAAGGGTAGACTCCACAAACTGAAGATAATGTTTCCTCCTGGCTCGGCTATAATCATTTCTTTGGGCTTTTTTTTTTTTTTTCCTGTTCCTTGGTTTTGGTAAGATGCTAATAATTTATGCAAACTCCCCCATACACTACCAATCTCCATCCGAGGATGATATAAAGACTGTGATAAGCCCTTCTTCTAGACATACAATTTTAGAAACAAAATCTGTTAGAGATTTTGTGATGCAGATAGATATGGGCAATAAAAGCAGAGGCAGAGAAAAAAAGAGCTGGCTTGCATGGCAGCAGGTAAACAATGTACCCAGGAAAAACACTTGTCTGTAACACTCACACCTGTATCTCATCCCACATAAAACCCAGAACATTACAACTTTAAAAGTCTAATTCATCTATACTGTGTTGAGCCTCTAAGCTGTCTTTGCTTCTCTGCTTCTGTAATCTAAGCTCACTTTGTCTTTCTACTCAACAGGCAAACCTCATCATAAGAAGACAATATGCAAACTATGGGTGGAGTACGTATGTAGCCAAATTATTAAAAGAATTTTTTACTATGAGACAACAAACATATGTGAGGCAATGTTGTCTGAACTGAAAACACAGTGACTTTAACATACATACCAAAACACTAGAAATCAAGTTTTACCATATTTGAGAATTTCTGGTTATGTAGGTTATGTAGGAATTAACTTAAGCTGCGTAGGAAAATCTGGGATGCCACATGAACCAGCCAGACCTCCAACCCCATCCCCTTTGCATTACGCACAGGAAAAGGAAAAGGTTACCACTTATTTCACTTAAAGAAAAGCAAGAAAATCCTCAATTACTGAAAATCACCACGCTTGATCTTACAAATCAGGATGTAACATAGTAACTCTTCTCTCCAGCAACCAAAAAAGATAAATAGCAGAGGAATAATTGATTCAGAGGTCTGGAAGAGAAATACTGACATACTAAGAGCATGAAACAAATCCAGTCTAGTTCAGACATAGCTGAAAGCTGTTGTCAGCCAAAGCCTCAGCAGTTACCAACATGTAAACAAAGCTATGTTTAATGTGTTAATTTTTTAACTTGAACACAATGCCTGGCATTAAAAAAAAAAAATAATCATAAGTTGTTCTTGTTTGAATCAAAAAATGGGAGAAAATCACTCGGAAGCAGAACATTCACGACTTCTAAAATCACTGCCTTATGAAGGTAAGTACAAAAGCCTATCTGCTAACCAGCAACCGGCCCAGCAAAAACTACTGAAATTATCCATCAACAATGAAGAGGCAACAATACAAGGAAAAGTACATCAGCTGAATTATTCACGCTTTAGAATACCAAAAGGTTAGATCTGAACTACCTGAGCCCCCAGGGTCAGCCTTTCTCAAGCTACACGATCATCTACTGCAGCTGGGACTTATTCTCTGTGTTCCTAAGCCTACTTCTTCAGTAGATTGGAAAGACTGGTTGTATCAGCTATAAAATACCAAGAGTTCAGGGTTCTGTGTTACATGGAGTGAAACTTCATCTTAGCAAAGACGATTCTATTTTTGAAACAACCCACTGTTTCCTGTGGATAGTAAAAATAAAATGAAATCCAACAACAGCTTGTACTCTTAGCCTGTACTCTCAAATGTAGTGACAGAGTGCTCTAGAGTGGAGGTAAGAATGACATGAGTCCTACAGCAGTTAAAAACATTTTAAAGATAACAACATTCCTCTGAGGCAGTAACAGCAAGTGCAGTACGCTCTCCCCCCACGCCCCTGCTCACACAAGTAACCTGCTGCTGGTTGTGGTCCTGCTTGGCAGGAAGCTGCCCTACACCCACCCCAAGCAGCCTCACCAGCACAGGGCAGCCTAAGCCCAGCACCAGGCAGGGCACCCTGCATGGCATCTGCCAGGCTGTGGCTGGCTCAGCTCCCATCCCGCTGTGCCTGCAGTCCCGCTAACCCCATGCTACAGCAGGTGCTGTGTCATCACAAGACAGAGTGGCGACAGAGGCATATTCTCTATGGGTTCTGCCCTATAAATGCCATCACACAACCTGGCACTCTGAAGTTTACATGGATTAACACCTTGTGAGCCCCTCTCTTCAAGGAGCTAATTCTACAAGTCTGAATCCCACAAAGGCTGTGGGGCGATGACAATTGGCACTGTGGCAGATACCCTATCCTAAGCAAGATTGTGCTCCTAAGACACTCAAATTAGTGTGGCAGAACCCTACCTTATTTTCAGTTTAATCTCTGTATCAATCTAACGTGGATCAAAATAACAGATTCAGCACCTGCAATGAGTCTAGATTGAGCAAAGCTTTCAACAGAGGGAGCAAAGAAATCAAGACAAGATGATGCAATGTGATGGAGTCAAAGCAGCTGGCCAACCAAACACAATGTGCACGCATTTCCAAGCTGAGTGTGTACCTGGAGTTGGGATTGTATCATTCACTACCAAAAGAATTCCTGAGTACCCTCATAAAGAAAGCTATATGCTAACATTACTGGAGTCAGTTTTCATAAGTTAGTCCTCTTTAAAATTCCTAGATGCTTGTTTGCTTAATATGCACCATTTACTTCTCCGAAGTTGCATTTCCTTTTGTCTTTCCATTTGAAGGGCTTTGAAAAACTCTTTGAAATAGAAATTCCATGATTACTGTAATACACTTGGGTAGGTATTTGGACTTTCATCCAAAGACATTCAGTGCATTTTACTAAAATAAAGAATACTCAAAAACTTACTCCAACAAATTCCCATTGATTTTTATACCACTGGTTTTGGATGTTACAAGCAGGAGGTAGCAAAACACAGCTATTCAGCAATCCCAGCAAGTCAGATGGGCTCTAGGGAGACAAGAAGGGCAATAAGGTGACAAAATTGAAGGGATAGGCTACTTGGGGAGATTACAAAGAAGTTGCTAAGGTATGCAGGGAGGAAGTTAGGACGGCAAAAGTCCAACTTGAACTCAGACTGGCCACCGCAGTAAGAGAGTAAAAAATCCTCTTATAAATATATCAATGGTAAGAGAAGGACCAAGGAGAATTTCCATCCTTTACTTGATGCAGCGGGGAGTGCAACCACTGAGGATAAGCAGAAGGCTGAGGTCCTCAATGCCTTCTTTACATCTGCCTTTAAAAGGCAGATCAGTTATCATCAGGGCACTTTGTGTCCCAATCTGTAAGTCTGGGATGCTACGCAGAATACACCCCTGGTGATTCAGGTGGAGACAGAGAGCTCCTCCTCCATCTGGACTGTCACAAGCCCAAGGGACCGGGCTGAAAGGCAGGTCATACTTGTCAAACCTCATCTCCTTCTATGACTGGGTGATCAGCCTGGTAGATGAGGGAAGGGCTATTTATTGATGTAGTCTGCCTAGACTTCAGCAAAGCCTTTTCCATGGTCTCCCACAGTATTCTCCTGGGGAAACTGGCTGCCCATGGCCTGGACAGGTATAACCTTCTTTGGCTAAGGAACTGCTAGAAGGCTGCACCCAACAGGTAGTGGTTAATGGAGCTAAGTCCAGCTGGCAACCCCAGGGGTCGGTACTGGGGCCCATCTTGTTTGATATCTTTACTGACGACCTAGATGAAGGTATTGAGTGTACTCTCAGTATGTTTGCAGATGACTCCAAGTTGGGAGGTGGTGCTGACCTGCCTGAAGGCAGAGAGGCACTTCACAGGGATCTAGATAAGCTGGATCGCTGGGCTGAGGTTCAACAAGGCCAAGTGCCAGGTCCTGCACTTTGGCCACAACAACCCCATGCAGTGCTATAGGCTTGGGGATGAGTGGCTGGATGACTGCAAGGAGGAAAGGGACCTGGGGGTGTTGGTTGATGCTTGGCTGAACATGAGCCAACAGTGTGCCCAGGTGGCCAAGAGGGACAATGGCATCCTGGCCTGCATCAGAAATAGTGTGGCCAGCAGTAGCAGGGAGGGAATCATCCCCCTGTACTCAGCTCTGGCCACACCTCAAGTACTGTGTCCAGTTTTGGGCTCTTCACTACAAAAAAGGCACTGAGGCCCCAGTGTCCAAAGAAGGGCAACAGAACTGATGAGGGGTCTGAAGCACAAATCTTATGAGGAGTGGCTCAGGGAGCTGGGATTGTTTAGTCCGGAGAAGAGGCGGCTCAGAGGAGACCTTACTGCACTCTACAATTTCCTGAAGGGAGGTTGTGATGATGAGGAGGGGTTTGGCCTCTTCTCCCAGGTAACAAACAGGACCCAAGGAAACAGCCATAAGTTGTACTGGAGGAGGTTTAGGTTAGACCGCTCTGAGGTTTTTCTCTCAGAGTGGTCAGGCACTGGAATGGCTGCCCAAGGAGGTGGTAGAGTCGCCGTCCCTGGCAGTGTTCAAGGGGCATCTGCATGAGGAGCTACAAGATGAGATTTAGTGCTTGTGGTGGCAATGGTGATGGGAGGATGGTTGGACTAGATGATCTTGTAGGTCGTTTCCAATCTTGCGATACTATGATTCTATGAAATATCAATGCAAACAGTAATAAATTCCTTCCTTCTTCACAGATCTTAACAACTTGGTTTCCACTTCCTCTCAATACTCTCTCTTCATCCAGAGGCCAGCAAGTCCTCTTGGATGCTGTCAACGGTTTATGGGCTGGTTCAGCCTGGTTCTGTGACTAGTGGGGTGGAGGGATCCACAGATCTGCACCTTTGGAAAAGGGAAACAGGGGACCCAAAATAATTGAAAACAGCAGCAACGATCTCAGGAGAAACAAACTAATTTACTAAATACAGTATCAGCAAAATATAATGAGAGAGAGGGAGTGTGTGTGAAAGGTGGATTGGTCTCACCACAACGCTGAGGTGAGAAGTGCAGTCCAGTTGAGCTGACGAAGAAAAGCAGACAGAAGAGCAGACAGAGAAGTGCAGGCAAAGAAGAGAACATCAAGTGACCTTGCCGGGAGTTACATCTCCTTACTGACCGCAAAGCCCCCTGGGGAATGCAGTTGTTGTTCTCCTCCAGACAGGCACCCGGAACTTGAGCATCCACAGTCAAACCTCCAGTGCATTACATGATGTTATGATGTGGAATACTGATAACCAAAAATCATAAAACCATGACAGATGCTTTCAACTGCTCAGCAAAATTAAAAAAAAAAAAATCAGAGAAACTGTTCTCTACTCTGGGAGCGTTCCAAAGCTTTCTGACCCAGAGTAAAACTAGGAAAAAAAAATGTGAGGTACCCAATTGTTAGAACTACCTTTTTTTTTTTTATGTGCACATTACATATTTTCACATTTATCAAGATTTCTTGGAGATCCTAGAGAAAAAAAACAAAGGACGTTCTTCCTCCTTTCTCCTATCACTTCACTACTACTTTGTGCTCCTCCATGACTGTGACACTACTAGCATATTCATCATTGCTTCTATTTATAAAATAAGAAACATATATATTTTTTCCATGCAATTCCTTTGGAAATTAGTAAAGGACAAACCTCAAGCTTTTGAGAGGTCTGAACTGGTCATGAAAAGCATCCAGAAGCTCAGAGGCTTATCCAAAGCTAATCTGAAAATTTCCAAACGTCTTCGCTCTAGAGAGAGGCACAGAAACCCATTGGATCAGGACTCCCATCACTAACTGGGCTTGCCTCTCTCACTCTGCTCCCTCACCAAACATCCAGGACTGGTTTTAACCATGTCCTTGCTGAAGAGCACACAAGATACGCAAGCACACCGTTCTCCCTAGGAAAAACATCACTCCTAGGCATCTACACTGCAAACCTATAAACAGATGTTTAAATCTTATAGGAATCAGAACAACTTAAAACGTATGCCTGAGGCCTCTGTTTAGCAGTAACGGCTTGCTGAATTTGGGCTCACAATATGACTCCAACTTGTCACCTTCCTGCTTTCCAACTGCCTTCACTGTGCTTTGAAGCTAAGATCCAATGCCTTAATGCCCTTATGTAACAGCATCTACTTCATCAAACACAGAGGAAGGAGCGTCTCAGTAACATACATCACACACCAGCCAGGCTGGTAAAGATAGGTAACTCTTCTGTGACAGCTTCATTGGAACGTTATTGTATTAGCCTTGGTATCACCCGGAACTCATTCCATTCACTGCTTTGAGGGGTCAGAGCCTAAACTCTTCTAAAAGACCACATATCATCATGAAATCAGGTACACCTGATACGACCACACCACTAAGGCTCCTTTGCTAAACTTCAGTGGTTCCCAATGCTTGCTTAAAAAATAAAATCCAGCGAGAATATCAAGCGCCAACACTTTCCTCAGTATCCCAACATCCCTGCCTTGTCCATCTCTGGCCAGCAGGACTAAATTCAAAGCAGCGCAAACCACAATTCCACACAGGTAGCCTGAAGCTATGTTTAATCTTGCAGATCAGAGCTCAATAAACATTGGCTTGGCACAAGTCACTCACACAGAACAGTGGCTCTGCTATCACCAGTACATGCTATACATCAAGAAGGAACGTGCTGAGGAAAATGAACACAGCAGCATACAACATAGAGTTCCTCATGACTGTCAGCACTGAAAGCAAAGCAGGCTGAAGAAAAAACCTCAGGTAAATCCATAGAGGACAGCAAAGCAAGGAGGACGAAGGACATGGACTGATCCTGAACCAAACACATTAGACAACAAGAGCCTTGAGAGGACTAGTTGGTTATGCAGATAAACAATACGCACACCTGAAATGGTGATTTCTTCTGAAGACTCTAGGGTGTTCCTCATCAAGAAAAAAGATAATACATTAAAAAAAATCAGGATGGATATAATTTGAAAATTCTTTTCAACTGACCTGGCATCCCAGGACAAACTGAAGACTAGTCAGGACACCAGTGCAGAGAAAGAGAACTAACAGCATAGGGGGGTGCCACAGAGAAACTGGAAAGTGACCAAATCTTTGCTCAGATAGAAACTGCTGTGTAAGGCAGAAAGCTGATGGTGATACCTTCTGCCAATGAGGAGCACAGTGGGAGGATGAGGATGGATGATATCTGCAGCACAGACATTCACAACGTGGCATAGCCTAACACAGAGCTACAATTCCAAAGTGATTATAAGGTTTTATTTAACAATGCTGTTGTGTGGGACGATTCAACTGCTTCAAGCTCAAACAAGCTGCAAGTGACTGATTAATCAATAAATCTCAGCAACCTCAAAACCTGATTGTCTTGGAAAAAATAAACAGAACACACCATCTCAAATAGCATATAATCAATCTACAGAATTTAATCCAGCAGGCAGTCCTGTGACCAAATTTTGTGCTGGCAGCAGACTCTTCTTACGACCATTAGGAACATTCCCAGTTACAGAGCTACCACAACTTGGGCAGAAAATATACAGACCCACCTGGGAGGATAGAAAATAAAGAAGCAATTTACCCTCCCCTTATCCAACTCCTCTCTCACATTTAGAAGTGAAACTACAACTTTAAATGCCAGGAAAAAATGAGGGAAAAAAAAAAAATCATCTGGTATTTTCCAGGCAAACACCAAGATCATAGAATCACAGAATGTCCCAAGTTGTACGGCATCCACAAGGATCATCAAGTCCAACCTCGTGCTCCAGGAAGGACCACCCAAACACAAACGGTCTTTAAGCTGCAGCAGCTCAGGACCAGGCCCACAGCCCTGGGGAGCCTGCTCCACAACCACTGGTATCAGATGCAGCAAGCACAGGGAGCAGGCAGGTAGGCACAGCAAAGCAGCAAGCAAAGACCAATCTCTGAGAGGGGGCCTGCTTACAGAAGTAAACCTGGGGCCTACCTACAGAAAGCCCACACCTTTCACTTCCAATAAAGCTCCACCATTTTGACAGCCAAAACAGAAACCAGCATTTCACTTCTCATGAGTCTTCCCTGAACTCCCAAATAAATGGTTACTTGAGATGCCCTATTGCACTGCAACTGCTCATAATTAACAATCAAAATTATATCTTTCATGACATAAGAAGCTCAATTCTGCTTGATGGTAATGACAGTCTTTTCAACTGGCCTGGCATCCTGGGGTAAACTGACAATTAGACAGGATACCAACATAGAAAAAGAGAACTAACGGCATAGGGGGGTGCTACAGAGGAACTGGAAAGTGACCAAACCTCTGCTCAGGTAGAAACTGCTGAGTGAGGTAGAAAGCTGATGTGTCCTTTCATGTTCACAGCTTCTGCATAAGCTGTAATGATTCAGCATATTTAGCTTTCTTATCATTCAGTTGGAGAGGGCAGATGCTCTCACACATCAACCAGCAAGCACTTGGAGGAGCCAGCCCTCTCGTTTTTTCAGTGACAGACATCACTACTGCTGGCTCTGACACCTTACCATGAGATGCTTCAGTTTACTAACGTGGACTTCAGCAGCTACTCCTAAATTGACCTTCATTCATACAGTGACACCATCAACTTCTAGCACAAGCTGACCTGCAACACAGAGATAAGAAAATGGGATGGCAACAAACACAGAGATAACAGAATCACAGAACGGCCAGGGTTGGAAAGGACCTCAAGGATCATGGAGCTCCAAGCCCCCTGCCACATACAGAGCCACCAACCTCCACATTTAATACCAGACCAGGTTGCCAAGGGCCCTATCCAACCTGACCTTCAACACCTCCAGGGATGGACGGCCATCCACAACCTCTCTGGGCAGCTGTTCCAGCACCTCACTGCTCTCTCTGTAAAGAACTTCCCCCTGACATCCAACCTGAATCTTCTCTCCCTCAACTTCAAACCATTTCCCCTTGTGCTGCTGTTATCTACCCTTTCAAAGAGTTGATTCCCCTCCTGTTTGTAGGCTCCCTTTAGGTCCTGAAAGGCTGCAATGAGCTCACCCCGCAGCCTTCTTTTCTCCAGGCTGAACAAGCCCAACTCCCTCAGCCTGTCTTTGTAGGGGAGCTGCTCCAGACCCTTATCGTCTCCATAACGTGTTAATATTCTTTAACAAAAAAAGCAACGACAATACAGAAGGGCAGCTGCAGCAACGTATCAGTACATAAAGAAATGTACATAAAGAAGCCCGGCCCGGCCGCGGCGCCCCCCCACCCCCCCGGAGCCGCCCGGCCGCGGCAGCCCCCCCCCCCCCCCCCGGAGCGGCGCAGCACGGCCCGGTCCGGCCGTGTGTGACAGAACACACACACAAAAAAAAAGCAAATAAGAAAGAAAGCCATAACATAAGTAACGGCAGAAACACCAGTGGAATGGGAGTATATTACAAAGGTAAGAAAAGGACTGCTCACCATCTCCAAGGATTTACACCCACAGAACTGACTCCAGAGTGGAGAAACTTCCAGAAAGAAACCCTTCCCCCGTGGCAATCAGCCCTTAAACGAGCTCTGAGAGGGGCAGCCAGGCTCCACCCCTTCCAGCCACGGAGCTGCATTGCGTTCACCTGTGCTCCCAGGGCTGACCGGGTCCTTTCCTCAGGTGCTCAATCAGTGGTTCAGGCTGGGATTCAACACTTCTTATACAGCATAGCAAAGCAAAGCAATAGATGAAAGAAAAACAACAAAAGAAAACTAGCAGGATTCTAGATGAAATAACACAGAAAACCTGAGGAAGCAAGGCAGAAGGCTAGGTTATGGCTGTGTGTCTGTCTGAACAGCTGCTCGGTGCACCCATCACAGACAGCTACATAGAACTGGGCTCCAGAAGCACTGACAGCTCCTGTCAGCTTCAGTATTAAAGCAATCTGATAAACTTCCAATTCCATATTTCAAGTACTTCAAAGAAAAAAGCATTAAAGCTGGCAAACATATGATGGCTTCAGTTAACAAACACGAAGTTAAATGGCACTTAAGGAAATAAGCATCCTTAAATTACTGCACCTCTTTTAGTTTATCCAGAGAGGCTTCTAGCTCCTTTAGAGCTTCACTTCTAGCTCCTTTAGAGCTTCACTTCTAGCTCCTTTAGAGCTTCACTTCTAGCTCCTTTAGAGCTTCACTTCTAGCTCCTTTAGAGCTTCACTTCTAGCTCCTTTAGAGCTTCACTTCTAGCTCCTTTAGAGCTTCACTTCTAGCTCCTTTAGAGCTTCACTTCTAGCTCCTTTAGAGCTTCACTTCTAGCTCCTTTAGAGCTTCACTTCTAGCTCCTTTAGAGCTTCACTTCTAGCTCCTTTAGAGCTTCACTTCTAGCTCCTTTAGAGCTTCACTTCTAGCTCCTTTAGAGCTTCACTTCTAGCTCCTTTAGAGCTTCACTTCTAGCTCCTTTAGAGCTTCACTTCTAGCTCCTTTAGAGCTTCACTTCTAGCTCCTTTAGAGCTTCACTTCTAGCTCCTTTAGAGCTTCACTTCTAGCTCCTTTAGAGCTTCACTTCTAGCTCCTTTAGAGCTTCACTTCTAGCTCCTTTAGAGCTTCACTTCTAGCTCCTTTAGAGCTTCTTCTCATTCCCGGAGCTGGAAAAATCAAGGAAAAACTGTTGAAACGGCTCCAAAACCCGTCCAATTTTCACCTAATCCCAATTTTGCCCTGCAGATGGGGTATTGTTTTTATTTACGGTGTTACACAACAGGTGACTAAAGTAACTGATGTAGCTTTGAAGTAATATCATTCCATAAAATATACTGTTTTTCTTTGAAATCTCTCTCTGAAATGAATTAATTCATACATACATTGTAGGAGGAATTTTACTAGCTGTGGGAATGGAATGTTGTATTCTGTAACTTATCCTTAGAAATAAGAAGAAGTAAAATTAGAAGTGAAATATTATGTATGTTAGCAGCACGTTTTAGAAACATTTTTTACTGAATTATGTGATTAATTCTTTCTTGCAAAACTGGAATAGTTGTTAAATGTTCTAAACAATGAGACTTAGAGCGTGTTAGAGATTAGAAAACATACTGTAGAGTTGTTTTGTTAGGATAAGAAACTCCCAGCAAGAGAAAAACAGATTTAGCAAACACCAAAGAAGCCAGGGCCTCTACACAAGGCCGGACTGTCTCACTCTGTGAGAAGTTGGGATGTGACAGGCAGGCATCAAGATACTCCCCTGTCTTTCTCTCAAGCTTATCTTTGTAGAAAGAAGGACAAGCAGATATCTGCAGAATAATGATCAGGTGTGAAATAATTAACTACAGATTCACACTCATGCAGCAGAAATTTATGTTTGTTTAGTATTTCCAATGTTTAGTGAAGCATCAAGAAGATTGCGAACCTGAAGACCTCAGCCAATAAGGAACTAGAGAGAAGGAGATAAGCCAGGGAATAGGGAATTAAAGATGTAACTCTGTTTTCTATGTGCTCTCCTGCTTGCAGGAGGCCTGCCATTGCAATTGCAAATAAAACCTGCTTTATCAGAGATTCTGTCCTAGAAAATTATTTGGATATTTCCTATATTAGCCGAAGTCAATTGTAGGTTTGGATACAGCTGTAACTCCTTATTCTCCCTGAGAAACATAAGATCTGTGCCTCACTTCCAGCGTTAGGAAAGACTATCAATGAATAGACAGATGTTATAATTAAGAAATATCCAGGAAAGTTAGGCTAAGATCATTGCTACAAGAGGATAATAAATGGAAAATGCTTACCAATGTTGTAGGCTCACACTATTTTCCACAAGGAGCGATCTCCAGGAAGAGATCCTTCCTCAGTGGCAGTCAGCACTTAAATGGGATCTAGGAGAGGTGCAGACAGACTCCACCCCTTCCAGTAGTACAGGTGAATTACCTTCACCTGTGCTCCCGTGGCTGACACATTGCTTGTCTCAGGTGGTCAATCAGAGGTTCAGGCCATGATTCAGCAGTTCCCATACACTTAATGATACCCAGAACATCTTAAAGTAAGGTAGAACTTTTCAAATAGCACCATTTAAGAGTGGCACGGGAACTGCACATTTGTAAGGCTTGGTTTTCTGTTGCTATCAGAAGTTCCATGCAATGGTGAACATTTCAGTCTTGCCATTGTCTCTACTACTAGCTTCTTGTGATGTTTACTTCTATTTCTGATAGCTCAGCATGAGTGTCTGAGAGCTGAAAGGGACAGTCTCAGGGAGACAGTAGAAAATGAGCAAGAGAGTCTCCAAACTGAAATGGAGAGTTTCCAGGAGACACTCTGAGCAGAGAGGGAGAATCTCCAATCTGAGAGAGATGCCCTCCGGTCTGAGAGGGATATTCTCAAGTCTGAACAGGATGCCCTCTGAATCGAGGGAGACTCCCTGCAATCTCAAAGAGAGAATCTCCAGGTTGAGAAAGAGAGTCTCCTAGCCAGGAGAGAGAATCTCAAAACCTGGCAAGAGTGTCTCCACACTGAGAAAGAAAGTCTCCAAGCCGAAGGGGAAGATCTCCAAGCTGAGAGAAGGAGTCTCCAATCTCAATGAGATGCCCTCCGAATCGAAAGAGACTCCCTGCAATCCAAACTCAACACCCTCCCGTCTGAACGGGACACCATCCAATCCTAACCGAGACACCCTCCAATCTGAACTAAATGCTCTCATAATTAAACAAGACAGACTCCGAGCCGAGCTGGAGGGTGAGAGCATTGGAACTGACCAACCTGATCAACCACAGGAGGCACCACAATTGATGTCAGTTGCCCCTGTGAGAGGACGGAAAACAAGATGAATCTCAACTGAGTTAGAAGAGAAGAAAGAGGAGCAAAGAGGTCCAGAGGAGTGGCTCTGAGATCCAGGGGAAGCACCCCTGAGTCCAGGGGAGGGGCCCTCAGTAAGACCACGGTCATCAACGCCTATGAGGGCAACAAGAAGTCCTGAAAGAGTAAGAGGTGAGCAAGATATTGTTACCATTGTTGATCGATCTCTGAAAATGAATGAAATTCGAAGTCCGAGAAATGACTTTTCATGTCACCCAAATGAGCCTATTGCCACCTGGTTACTTCAATGCTGGGACAATGGGGCCAACAGTGTGTGGCTAGATAAGATAGAGAGAAGCTCGCCAACTGGGTGGCATTGCTAGGGAATCAGCCATTGATAGAGGCATTAGTACATGCCAGAACCAGGCCTTCACCCTCTGGAAGAGGATGCTGTTAGCTGTAAAAGAAAGATACCCCTTCAAAGACGATCTGATGCCTGAGAAAAAGAAATGGGCTGATATAGAAAAAGGCGTCCGTTATTTGAGAGAATATGCTGTGGTGGAAATGCTACATAGTCCCGATTTCATTCCTGATGAGCCAGACCAAGAGCATGATCCTGAGAGAGTCAGGTGTACACCAAATGTGTAGTAATAGACAAACTGTCAACTGTGCCTAATGCTGATGGATCCAAGGTGGTAACAGATGCATCGAATGGGAACCAGAATTCCCAAAACAGCCTACTGGAGGGCCTGATCAACTTGGTTTCCTCCCAGCTGGTGTCATCCAATGTCTCTTCTATCAAAAGAAGACGTCCTCCTGCTTGAGCAAGTGACAACAGTAAGACTATGTCACATTTTGCCTTGTGGCATTACCTACATGACCATGGAGAAGATATGAAGAAGTGGCATAAACAGTTCAAGCTATGACTCAACAGCTCCCATTCACAGGGCCGTTAAATGACAGATGTGTGTCACTGGGAGTTGTAGGTGTGCAAACAGCACTCTGCATACCCAGCTGTGATTTCAGCCTTCGCTGTCTGGGCTGCTCACACAGATCTCAGCATCTGCTGTGTCAGCACTGAGATCCGTGCTCCCCAGTCTGTTAGAAGAGTCACCAACCAGCACCGAGGACAGCCTGGGATCAAAGTGTGAGGACTATCACAGGTCATCCATCAGCCTCCCTTGGTAGACATTCACGTTATTCATTTCCTTTGCTCTGTGGCTGTATCAGCACTTTAAGAGCACAGCCTGAAGCTGTGATAGAGCGCCTGGGGAGGGGTGCAGCCCTGCAAGCACAGCTGGGGGCAGTTTGGCTGTGGGGTGGAGCAGAACCAGTCTCCACCCCTCCCTGACTCCATTTAAGGGCTGGGAAGCACAGGGGCAGCATCTGAACCTGGGGAGTACTTCCTTTAGAGTGTGGGGTGAGTCTTACTCAATGGGGTGGGTGATCCCTTCCCTATTTTAGGGCTGTGATCTCTCCTTTTTCTAGGGTCTCCTGACTACGTTGGAGGGCTGGCAGCCATCTGTACATGGAAACTGCTTCCTTTAGTGTGTGGGTGAGTGTTGGTCCTTGGAATGGGGTGAGTGGCTCTGTTTTTATTTCAGGGCTGTGATCCCCCCTCTTTGGGGGGATCCTAATGTCATTTAAGGGTGGTAGCTGTAAGGACAACATCTGAACCTGGAGACTGCTTCCTTTGGGGTATGGGGTGAGCAATTCCTGCTTTGATTCAGAGTTGTGAGCTCTGCCTTTCTGGGGGAATCTCAAGCTGGATTAGAGCAGCTGTATCTGCTGTGTGTGTTGTTACCTCTTCAGTGGTTCTCACCTCATAATCTCCAGTCTGGGGCTCCAAACGTGGTTTGTCTGCTCCTATGTCATCCCACTTCATGGCTGTAATTCATAGTGCCATGTGTTAATTGCACCAATACAGAATTTTTAAGGGCATTCTGTGCATTATTATCATGTATTAAATTACATTCTGCATCTCTTCTGACTTCATTTTGCAACCCGATGGGGTTTAAGGATTGCCTGGGCTCCTCTGATCAGTGGTGTGAGATCTGTGCAGCAGGTAATGAACATCGCAAGCCCCACGTTGGTGCACTGCTTGTATGCAGGTTTGCGATGCGGTCCAACTCCCCCACAGTGACCATCCACAGCTGGATCAGGTTGCTCAGAGCCTGACCCCGTTTCACCTTGAAAGGGATAGCACATTCACCACATCTCTGGCAACCTGTTCCACCACCTCACCACCCTCACTGTGGAAGACATTTCTTGTATATCTAACCTCAATTTTCCCTTCTTCTTTCCTTTAGGCATTGAAAGGCTGTTACCAGGTCACCTTGGCGCCTTCTCTTCTCCAGGCTGAACAGCCCAACTCTCTCTTCTTATAAGAGAAGTGTTCCATCCCTCGGTTCATATTTGCGGCTGTACTCTGGATGTGCTCCCACAGCTCCATGTTTCTCCTGCACTGAGGACTCCACATCCAGATGCAGCACTCGAGGTGAGGCCTCACCAGCGCAGAGCAGAGGGGCGGGGATCGCCTCCCTTCACCTGCTGACTGCACATCTTTGGATGCAGCTCAGGATACAGTTGGCTTTCTGGGCTGGAGAGGCACATTGCTGATTTGTGTCCAGCTCCCACCCATCAGTACCCCCAAGGCCTTATGGGGCAGGACTGCACTCAGTCCTTTCATCCCCCAGCATGTTTTGGTGGTGGGTGTTCCTTCATCCCAGCTGCTGACCCAGCACTTGGATTTATGCCCCTACTCAGCCTGTTGAGGTCCCTCTGGATGGCATCTCATCCCTCTGGTGTGTCGCTGCACCCCACAACTTGATGTCATTAGGGTGCACTTGATCCCACTGTTGATGTCACTGATGAAGGTGCAATTCCAGATGTTTGTAGAAGCTGAGCGTAGAACCCCTTGAGAGCAGCCCTGCAGAGAAGGACTAGGGGATCCTGGTGGATGAGAAGCTGGACATGAGCCAGCAGAGTGTGCTTGCAGCCTGGAAGGCCAACTATATCCTGGGCTGCATTAAAAGAGGGGTGGCCAGCAGGGAGAGGGAGGTGATCGTCCCCCTCTACTCAGCTCTTGTAAGGCCCCATCTGCAGTACTGTGTCCAGGCCTGGAGCCCCAGCACAGAAAGGACGTGGAGCTTTTGCTTTCGGAGCGGGTCCAGAGGAGGGCACTAAGATGATCAGAGGGCTGGAGCACCTTTCTCCTATGAAGAAAGGTTGAGGGAACTGGGATTGTTTCTCTTGGAGAAGAGAAGACTCCGGAGAGACCTCATCACAGCCTTCTAATACTCAAAGGGAATGCATAAGCAGGAGGGGGAATGGCTGTTTACGAGGGTGGATGGTGATAGGACAAGGGGAAATGGTTTTAAACTGAGCCAGGGGTGGCTTAGGTTGGTTATTAGGAGGAAGTTTTTCACGCAGAGGGTGGTGATGCCCTGGAACAAGTGCTTTAGGGTCACTTCCAGAAGGATCTGCTCTGCGATCGTTCCCAGCACAGAGGTAAGACTGACATGGTGGTAGTTCCCTATCCTTAATAACAGGTGTGCTGTTGCTTTTTTCTACTCATCAGGGACTTCACCTGACTGCTTTGACTTCTCAAATACCATTGAGAGTGGCTCGGTGACTGCAGCGGTGAATTTCCTCAGAACTCTGGGATTCATCTCGCCAGGACCCAAAGACTCCTGGATGCCTGGATGTTTGGATCCTCAGGTGGTCCAGAACCTGATGTCCCATCACACTGTGGGATGGGGAGGGGTCTGTGGGACTGGCATTGCTTCCTCAATCCCCACCTACCAAACCAAAGATGAGGGCTGTGTCTAATGAGCAGTTATCAGAGAAGAGGGAAGCAAAAATGGTGTTGTGTATCTGAGCTTTTTCCTGTGCGTTGTTCCCAGCTGCAGTGCTGCCGGTAAGCAGCATCAGGCACAGAGTGCAGCCACGCTGCTCTGAGAAAGGAGACTACAGCGCACGTTTGTGAGAGAGGCACTGCTCTACATATGTGTGGCAGTGCCTTCATTACTGTATTGTATCCAACATGTGGCAGCAGAGAGCTGTGGTGCTCCAGAGTGCTGTAACGACTGCACAGAGAGATGTGTGGCTCTTTGTGAGAGCAGCCAGGAACTGAAATCTGCCTTTCCTGGAATGCCCTGGAACCTCACTTTGCTGACTGGTAATTGTCTGCCCAACAGGTAAGAGCAACCCACGCCCACCAGTGTTTACCCATTCCATAGCATGGCACAACATGGTGCTCCCAGAGCTCTTAATTGCACTTTATGGTGCCCAGAAGGCTGCCTGTCCTTTTCTTTCTGTGTTCTCCTTGTCTCTGGCCTTTCACTGCAGTGTTCTCCTTCTCTTTACCCTAGACATTCTCTACTGCATTTTCTTGCTGTCCTGTTTTGGTGTTCTGTGCCCCATTGTCTTGGCCATTGTACTTGGCTTTCTTTGCTGCATTCTCTTCAGCGTTTGGTTTTGGTGTTTCTTGCCATGTTCTCTTGGCTGTTGTCCCCAGCATTTTCTGCCATCTCATAGCCATTGCCTGGGCGTTCCCTGTGATGTTCTCCTCGGTATCCTGTTTGGCGTTCCCTGTGGCATTCTTCTTGGCCTCCAGTTTTGGCCTCCCAACCACCTTCTCTTGGCCTTCTGCATTGGCTTTCTTTGCCATGTTCTCTCTGGCCACTTGTTCTGGCATTCCCTGCCACATCCTCTTGGCTTCCTGTTTTGGCACTTCCTGCCATGTTCTCTTAGCCCTTGCCTAGGCATTTACTGCTGTGTTCTCTTAGCCTTCTGTTTTGGCATTTCTTGCCGTGTTCTCTTGGCCGTTGTCCTCGGCATTTCCTGCCATCTCATAGCCCTTGCCTGGGCGTTCCCTGTGATGTCCTCCTCAGCGTCCTGTTTTGGCGTTCCCTTCCCTGTGGCATTCTCCTTGGCCTCCTGTTTTGGCCTACCCAGCCACCTTCTCTTGGCGAACCTTCTCTTGAAGGCCACCTTCTTCTCTTGAAGGCCACCTTCTTCTCTTGAAGGCCACCTTCTTCTCTTGAAGGCCACCTTCTTCTCTTGAAGGCCACCTTCTTCTCTTGAAGGCCACCTTCTTCTCTTGAAGGCCACCTTCTTCTCTTGAAGGCCACCTTCTTCTCTTGAAGCCGAACGCCCGCTTCAGCTTCATACAGGTGTTCGCAATCGTTAGGGACTCATTGGTCTGTCCATCTACCTCGGTGCACACCAATGTGGTGGGTGGTAAAATGGCGTTTATTAACTCGTGACAACAGTTTATATAGCCTTGTACAACTTCGTCTACGCCCCTCTTATCGTACGTAAGCACTTGCGTCACTACTTCTTATCTGGTTACTACTAGCAACTACTCGAAAGTTCTATGCTCACTGTCTACATCTCCCCCTCCCTATGCACAAGCGTAACTACCCTATTCTGAGAGGACCCTAACCGCGTACAACCGAAGCCCCGCTTTGCGCCTATACATGCCTCTGTCCTCTCAGTTAAGCCTTGCCCCGTTACATCCCGAATCGCAAAATATTCCCGCGCTACCCTTATATCGCTGCGTTTTCTGACTGCCTACAAGCCTTTTGCATTTTACTATATTCTACGCGATAATTAACTGTGCGGTCAATCATCCTTTGAATACAACCTAACATAATTTGTAGAAAGCATGGTACACACACTACCAAAAGCAGGATAACTACAAGCCCTAAAAGCAGTCCCTTCAATAAGTGCACACCCCATTCTCCGATGCCTCCAAACACACTTCTCAACCAGTCCCCGATGGTGTCCGTCTCCACGCCGATCTTGTTGACATGTTCCTTCAGATACTGGAGCTTCTTGTGCATAGATTCACTGTGATCGCTGAGATTGAAACAGCACATCCCTGCAATGTCCTCACAACCATGACCCTGAGCCAAAAGCAAGAAGTCAATAGCTGCTCGGTTCTGTAGGACCGCGTGTCTGATACTCGTGACGTCCATTAACAGATTGTTGAGGAGTGATGTCGTTACATTGGCCTGTTTAACGGACCAACAAGCCAGTCTCTCAATTTCCTTTAAAGCCTGTGCCGCTGCCACTCCCGGAGCTAGGATAGACGCGAAGATTCTTGCCGTGGCACTCCAAAGCTGCACGCCATCTGAGCATGTCTCGCCCAAATGCTTTATGCCCCGTTTTATTCTGCTAGGTGTTCGTGTTGTATCGCTGAGCACTTTAAGGGTTTTAATGATTTCCGTGTGATTAGGTGCTAACATGGTGAGCCTCCCCAGATAGCAAGGACCCCCTACCGGACGGCTTGGTATTCCTTGCCACGCGCGATCTCCGCAAATGAGGAAGATGTTAGGTGGTAGCGCCTTTGGCTTGGAGAAGGTACTACTTTTACAATTAAGCCATGCCCCTGGTGGGAAGACTGTGGCAGCCCATCCACAGCACCCGCTGGCGTTACCAAGCTGATCGCCAGTACAGTATATCGTGGTACCACTCACATTAAAGGGTTGGAACCTATTGATCCACTCACCCCCTCTCTCGCAGTTGACCCAGGGAGGTGTCGAGCTTTGTGTAGTAGACTTCCCTATTGTGCACGTGTAGACGTCGAAGGATCGAGAGGATCCCGTGTGTTGCGAGTGTGTACAATTAAACATTTTCCAATACTTATATTGATACCTGCCACAATATCCCCCTCCCTTGAAGAGTTGGTACCTATCAGCTGTTACTATAGTGAACGGGTCAGAGGAGTTGGTTTCACGGTTAAAAAAGGGATTAGACCATGGGGCTATCAGAAAGTTGTGTGCCATTCCCTCACGGTCCCACCCGTAGATGCCGGCTGGTTTTGAGTATGGGGCGAACCCTATACATCCCCCCACCGTAGGATCAGTTGTAGAGTGAGTGCTATGGGTGACGTTTGGGAGGGCTTGTGAGCCTAATAGTTGCATCTCTAGTGGCTCGTCCCAGAGGGAAACATTCAATCTTGTCAGCAAGCAAGATACCTTTCGATAGGCAAAGGTAACACTTGTGTGAGGGCCACTCTTGATTTCCTCTGATACAAAGAGTCGGTCTTGTTCTGAGGCCCCGCAATTAGTATTAGAGACATAGCCTTTAAAATCCTGTTCTCGGATCCCTAATGGGACACCAATTAAGCACGTTTTAAATGGCGAGGTGGCCGACTGTGCGGAGAGACAAAAGTCTGTCTGGCCGGTGCGGTTGGCCCAAGTGACCCAAAGGTTCCCTGGCTGTTCTACAAGGTGTACATCAGCGCCCGTCCCCGTGACCCCGCACAGAATCAACAAACAGACAAACACCATAACTCCATCAACTCTCGTTGGCAGCAAGGGCTTCTTCTCCGGATCTTTCTCGTCTGTCTTCAGGGGTCTCTTCTTCGGGTCCTTCTTGGTGGTGCTCCTGGGATATCCAGTCAGAAATGCCTGCAAAGGGAGAGCTCGCCTCATCTTTTCCAGTCACATTATTTTCGCGACCTAGATCTGGTTTGATCTTTCTGGAGGGGATCCAAATAATTTTGTCCGTTTCCCTATTCTTAACTGCCGCATAGCCCCGACCCCAGACCAAGACATTCCATCCCTTTTCCCATTCACCTGCTCCCAAGCATATTTTAACAGGTGGCCCTTCTGTAAGGATGGTCGGTTTCCAGTGCTTCTGCATCGGGGTCTTGGCGTTGTCGCCCCGCTCAAAATGATTCAACGCATACAAAGCTTTCGCCAAGATTTCCCCTTGCTTATTCATTGGGATCTTTTTCATAAACCCGTCTCCCTCTGCAAGTACGCGGATCTTATTCTTCAGAAGACGGTTAGCTCGCTCTACCATGGCCTGACCTTGGGAATTCCCTGGGATTCCGGTCGTGTGTGCTATCCCCCACCTCGCCAGCCACTCTCGAGTGGATTTTGAGGTGAAGCATGACCCATTGTCTGTCTTGATCGCCTTGGGCTTCCCTAATGCGGCAATAGCCGTGGCCCAATGATGCTGCGCCGCTATTGATGTAACACGCCCATGCTGGGTTGCTATGACTACTGACGAGGCAGTATCCACAGTAACGGCCAGCCAAGAACGCGCGGCCATTCTTGGTTCAAGCGTGAAATCAGTCTGCCATATCTGTAAGGGCCCCAAGCCTCTAGGATTTACCCCGGCTTCCAATGCTGGAGCAGAGTTGCAATAGGGGCAGGCCTGAATAACCTCCCGAGCTTGTTGCATAGATATGTTACATGCTCTAGACAGAGCACGAGGCCCGATATGGAAGGCCGTATGGAGGTCTTTGGCTTCCCTTAGCGGGTATGCCTGGAGGGCGGCTTGAGTGTCCGCTACGGCATTCCCCTCTGTAAAGAACCCCGGTACATCAGAATGACTACGTACATGAAGGACCGCGACCATGGCCGTTCTCTGGCTTAGTGCATCCTCTAGGACAAAGGCGGCCGTCGTAGACGGAACCCCCTCTTGTCCCATCTTGAGCAGCATTTTCGCGGCAAACGCAGAGTCTGTAACTACGTTAGTGGGCGTTGCGGGCCACAACAGAAGTGCCATTGCTACAGCGCGAACCTCAAGTTGTTGTACACTCGCCTCTGGATCACTGGTCTCCTTTACCAGCCACTCAAAACCTTCCCTCCATACCACCACCCCCTTATGGGTGTTCGAGGAGGCATCGGTGAACACCGTAGGCCCTACCACGGGGCCATCGGTGACCCTTATCTTCAGCGAGACACGTAGCGGTCGTGCGATGTCGAAGATGGGCGGCGAATCGCCGCTCCTTATTTTTCCCGCAAATCCTCTAAGGGCCAACAAGATTCCCTCTGGGAAAGGGAGGTCTTCTCGGAAACACGCGGGTAACAAAAGGATCTCAACATCCTTACCAAAGGTTCTTACGGCCGAGGCACGGAGCTTAGCAATCAGGAGGGCAAGCACCTCCAGCCAAGCGGTAAATGCTCTAGTAGGTTGGGTGGAAAACAACCACAAGCATGGTCTGGGGTGCGTCGCCAATCCCTGCCCCAGGACCCCTACCGCTCCTTGCTCACATCGAGAAACTGCTCCCTCTAGTGGCAGAGCGGGGTCCCAACGATCTAAAGAAGCAGAAGTACTGAGCTGCACAATTTCGTTCCATGCTAATCTCATATCCAAGTTCCATTCTCTCTCCTCATTTGGATCCGACCCCTTCAACTGTTCGTAAAAGGGGTTCATCAGTCGTGGTGGGATCCCTAACGCTGGCCGGACCCATTGAAGGGATCCTACCAGCTTCTGAACGTCCCACAAAGTAGAGATCTTCGGCTCTGCTAATAGGCCTACTGGAGTTACGCAGGTGCTACCTAACCGATATCCAAGGTACTCTACGCCAGGTTCTCTCTGGATTTTATCTTGAGAAATAGTAAAGCCCGCCTCCTCTAGTACACTGATGATCTCCTCCCCCATCATTTCCACTTTCTCGCGGTCAGGGGCAGCTATCAAGAGATCATCCATGTAGTGTAGCATACACAAAGACGGATATTTACGTCGGAGGGGCTCCAATACCTGTCCTACTACCAGCTGGCAGATAGTAGGAGAACACGCCATCCCTTGAGGCAAGACCTTCCATTGAAATCTGCGTGCAGGAGCCTGATTGTTGGTAGAGGGAAGGGTGAATGCAAAGGCTTCGCGGTCCTGCTCCGCGAGGGGAATAGAAAAGAAGCAGTCCTTGAGGTCCAGTACCATCAGGGGCCAACCACGCGGGAGCGCCGAAAGAACTGGTACCCCCTGTTGGACTGCCCCAAAAGGAACTAGTTTAGCATTAACAGCACGCAAGTCATGCAGCAGACGATAGGATCCAGACGCTTTCCGAATCACAAAAACAGGTGTATTCCAACAGCTAAGCGAAGGTTCTATGTGCCCTAATTGAAGTTCCCGCTCAGCCAGATGCATTAGCGCTACATGTTTAACCTCAGGAAGGGGCCACTGATCAATCCACACAGGGGTGTGGTCTGGCTTCCATCTTAGCGGGATAGCCAGATGTAGCGCTACAGTAAGAACAGTGGCCCTTCTTATAAATTTGTCAGACGAAGCCCTAGGCCCTGCAGGCAATCTCTCCCTAGGATGCTTCCTCTGACCGGGGCCACCGCCGGAACAATAAGCAAAGGTCGCTCCAGAGAGCCGTCTCGATTTATGACCCCGACTTCAATCGTTTCTCGGGATTTCCGCATAGGAACTCCCCCGCCTATCCCATAAACCTGCTTCGAAGCCTCCATCAATGGCCAGTCGACAGGCCAATCCTCCTCCGAGATGATAGTAACATCAGCCCCAGAATCCAGCAACGCCGTGATGTAAACGGTGCGCTGCTTCACTGGGTGGCTGCCCGTGTTAGTCATTGCAGCCTTGACCAGGGGGCGGTCATTATGTTCCATAGTCATTGCCAATGACACGGAAGGGCGAGTTAAAGTAGGCCCCAGCCCTGAGAAGGATCCCTTCCCTGGCCGGCGGCCCCTACTCATACCCTCATCCCGCAGGGCGTGTTGAAATTTCCGGCATGACCTAGCGGTGTGCCTCAGCCCGCCGCATAGTTGGCACCGATCACCGTCAGCTCCTGACCCCCTTCCTTTTGGGCATTGCGCCTGGTAGTGCCCTGGGGATCCGCAAGAATAGCAGACTCCCCGGACGCGGCCTCCTGGCCCACCTTGTCCGTCCCTTTCTCTGTTGGCTACCGCCATAACCAAGGGCTGGAGGGCCGATGACATAGCCGCAGCTATTCCCTGGTCTGTAAGTGGGGTAACCTTCTGTCTGTCTAGAACATATTTGATAATCTCTCCTGGTGTCGTTAAAGTGGAGGGTGCCGCTCGGATAAGCTGTTGGACATCCGGGTGTGATTTCTGTCTAAAGCAATCGATAATCACCGGGGCTCGTGCCGAAGATGGAAGGTCCGACCCCTCAACCGCCTTTATGAGGCGATTAGCAAAGTCCACAAAGGATTCCGATGGTCCCTGTGTGATATCTGCCCAGGGGACAGTAGGTTCCGCTAACCGGGCAACCTCCCTGAACGCTTGGAGAGCCGACGCCGTAGTAGCGACCAACTCCCCCGGTCTCAAAAGCGCAGCCTGGCCTTCCGGGTTTCCGGCCATTCCATCCGCCAGGCCTTTTAAACGATCTAAATTGGTTCGCTCCCCTCTTCCTTGACCATTCGCAGGGTGTCTGGGGTCTCGGGTGGCTGCCGCTACAACCGTCTGCAGCTGGACGTCCCAAGCGTCCAACCACAAAGCGTATTGAGCGGGGGCTAATATGACCCTCATAAGATTCGTGACATCGTGCGGCAGCAGCGGGGAAGACATTACAGCTTCCACTTCTGCCATAGTAATTGGAGATCGCAAGCCTTTGGTTCTAACTGTATCGGCTAATCGCGTAATTACTTTTGGCTCCAAAGGAGCCCAGGCCGGTCCCCCCGTTTTTATCACCACGGGCATGGCTATCACGGACGGAGCTGCCGTTGCAAGCTCCTCCCTTATCCTTGCCCAGTCAGTCAAAGCTGGCCCGGGGGCCGAGTCGGGGCACCCCGGCTCCACCTTTCGCTCCACCCCTTGGGGCGGATCGTCCCTCCCCGCTTGTGACGTGGCTACGCCCTCCCCTCTCGGCCCACCCAACCCCTCCAAAGAAGGATATAAGCTACTCCCCGCGTAAGGAGGAGGGGCCGAGGGGGCCGCCGTGACGCAACTGCAGCCAGCGCCTGTTCCACAGCGATAACAAGATGTGGTTTTAGGCGCGGTCACCTCTCCCGGCGCCATCTTCGTTTCTTGCTGCGCAGCTGTTATCTTTTCCTCCACGCCGTTCTGAGGCTCCGCGGTCGGTTTTCCTGTAGAATCTGTGGGAGAGACCTTCCCTCCCCCTAAACCCAGCCAAAACTTCGCTTGCTCAGATGTAACCTGCTCCTCTCGAGCTGCCTTCAGCGCCCCCCAGACCAATCCCCAGATTTTCAACTCCCCTGACTTCCCGAGTACCATCGCCCGCTGAGAAAGCGCTGCGGTGATAGAATCCCAAGACCCCGGGGTATATAAATCTGAGGGAGATGTAAGCAGCCCCTCCTTTAGTAACAGTGATAACACTGTACCTATTTCCTTCTTAGAAGGAGCATTTTTCCCGCAATGGGTCTTACACGCGGACGAAATCACCTTTATGACGGCTTCCATCGTCGGGCGTAATCTCCTCGACGGAACAAGCGACCACCGGGCACCTCTTCCGATGATCTCCTGGGTCCTCGGACAGGCCTTATAGGCTATCGGCCGTACCTTCCGACGCTACCCAGCTTCCACTCTCCTAAGCCGCAGCCCCCTCTTCTAGGGTCATCACCTCCTTCCCCAAGGGAGGTGGGACGAGAGCAGGAACCCGCCACGCCGCCTGTGGCCGACCACTCTTCCCTAACGTCACGTCGGGGTCACCATATGAAGCCGAACGCCCGCTTCAGCTTCATACAGGTGTTCGCAATCGTTAGGGACTCATTGGTCTGTCCATCTACCTCGGTGCACACCAATGTGGTGGGTGGTAAAATGGCGTTTATTAACTCGTGACAACAGTTTATATAGCCTTGTACAACTTCGTCTACGCCCCTCTTATCGTACGTAAGCACTTGCGTCACTACTTCTTATCTGGTTACTACTAGCAACTACTCGAAAGTTCTATGCTCACTGTCTACACCTTCTGCATTGGCTTTCTTTGCCATGTTTTCTTTGGCCGCTTGTTCTGGCGTTACGTCCTCTTGGCCTCCTGTTTTGGCATTTCTTGCCATGTTCTCTTAGCTCTTGCCTAGGCATTTCTTACCATGTTCTCTTGGCCTTCTGTTTTGGTGTTTCTTGCTGTGTTCTCTCGGCCTTTGCTGTTGGCCTTCCCTGCTGTACTCTCATTGCCCTCACCATAGCTTTTCATTGGGTATTTTCCTTGCTTTTGCCCTTCCCTTAGCCTTAGCTGTTTGCTTTGCCTTTACCTTGGATTTCCCTTTGCTTGTCCTGGGAGTTTGGCTCACCTTTGCCTTTGGATCTCTGGGATTGGCTGGGAGGCAGTGTTAATTGTAATCTTGACCTGAATCCCTAGCTTAATGGGAGCTCTAATGATAATTACATTTACCTGCAATGTGTCTGTCACCCTAACCCTTAGCCTGATATTAAAAATGTCTCTAACCCTAAATGCAGCAATAAAAATGACACTCCTTGTTTTCTGTCAAAGTAACCTTCATCCTAATTGTAGTGCAGAAAAGAATTGTTAAACTAACTGTGACTTCAAGCCAACAAATAGCATTAGTTATATCCCTAACACTCCTTTGCGTCATCATTTGAGCAATGTGCACAGGGTGCAGCCCCCGCATTTGCGGGACAGTGCCTTCATTACTGTATTGTGTCCAACAGGTGGCAGCGGAGAGCTGCGGCGCTCCTGAGCAGTGTAAAAACTGTACAGAGAGATCTGTGGTTCCTCCTGAGAGCAGCTAGGAACAGAAATCTGTATTTCCTCGGATGCCCTGGAAGCCGACTTTGCTGACCGGTAATTATCTGCCCAACAGGTAAGGGCAATGTACATCTACCAGTGTTTATATATTACTTAGTAAGACGCAAGGTAGGGTACCCAGAGTTCATTTCTGCACTTCAGCGTGCCTTACAGGCTGTCTGTTCTCTTCCTTCTGCGTTCTCCTTGCCTCTCCTCTGTGCCTGGTTATTTCCTGCAGCATTCTCTTTAGTCTCTATTTTGGTGTTTGTGGTGGCATTCTCTTGTGCATTGCCCAGTGTTTTGGCATTCGTGGTGATGTTCTATTGGGCCTTGCCCTCCATTTTGGTGTTCCCTGTGGCATTATCTTGGGCTTTGCCCTCTGTTATGGTGTTATGTGTAACGTTCTCTTCAGTCTTGTGCCGTTTTGGCATTCCCTGAGGCCGCCTCTTTGGGCCCGGCCGCCTCTTTGGGCCTGGCCTCTTGACGCGGCCACCTCTTTGTTGTTTTCCATGACTTAGCCTTACTTTGATACTTTGCCCTCCCTTGGGTACTGTCTATACCTTTACACTCTGTTTTGGTGTTTGCTTCAGTGTTCTCGCCTTTTGCTCTTGCCTTTGCCTAGGCTTTCCCTAACAGTCACGCTGAGCATGATCCTAATAAACCTAACTGTAATATCTTCACCCCAGCCTTAATGAGCTCTGAACACCAAATGTAGTGCTAATTGTAACCATGACTGTATAGATAACTATACTAACTGTCCAAATTAACCCTGAACCTACCCTCTAACCCATCTCTAACCTTCAGTGTAATACTGAAAATAATTCTACATCTTCCCTGTTAAATACTCCTAACCTTAATGTTAAGCCATTTTTTGGGGTGGTCTTTTGCTTGCACGTTTTGTGGGGGTGGTCTTACGGTGAGCGCCGTTTGTGTCTTGGCGTTCCTCTTTCTAAAGTGTGTCTCTCTGTATTGCAGGCAAAGATGCCTTTGACACTTCCAGTCGATGACTTCCCCCCTGGGATGCCATGCTCTCTCCAGGCCTCCCACACTCACCGCCAGCTTAGTTCAGTTGAGCTGTTACCCATATCCCCCGGTCTCTTCCCTTCCCATAGTCTCCCTTTCACTCTGCCACAAGCCCCTACCACCGCCCAAGGTCATCACAGGCAATGTGTGGAATGCAGTACTTGTTCTCATTATAGTTCACCCCATTGGCCTCAGCCCAGCAAATCCAACCCACCCACACCCTTCCTTAGGGCCCTTCTACTCCCAGGCCAATCAATCCTTCCTTCTCATGTGATTTTGTGTTCCTTCCCAGCCAGTCTAAGACTCATGCCCCTTTGTGGCTATTCTGAGAGTTGCGCTGATTTCAGTATGTGCATTCAATTTAAGTCAACCAAATTGTCATTAGCTTTACAATCAATTTCTCTCCACCAAATTGGCTTTAGTTTTACATTCGGTTTATTTCAACCAAATAGGCTTTAGCTTTGCCTTGCTTATGGGGTTGGGTTAGCTTTGCTTTGTTTGTACCGCAGGGCTAACCCAACCCTGTAAGCAACACCCAAGGGCCGTTGGAGGTCATTTGCCTTCCTTTCCGGCCAGTCTGAGACTTGCATTCTGTTTTGGATGGGCTGAGATCTAAACTGCTTTTGAGGTGGATTGCAATACATAATGTTTTTGAAAATGTAATGTCATTAATGGGGTATGGAGGCTCTGTGACCTTTCTCTGGTTAATCTGACGTATGTAAACCACGTGTGTTAAACTGTATGGAGTAAGTGTATATTGCATCTCTAAACTGCATTGTGCCACATAGTCAATCTGTGTAATGCTGCGCCTGTAAACTGTGTTGTGCCACATATGGAATGTATGGATGCTGCACCTATAAATTGCATTGTGCCATGTACAGAATATATGAATGCTGTGGCTATAAACTAAGTTCAGGAATTATAATGAAGATGGGTAACCCTGATGTACTTCCCAAGGTATAATTGCTGGTATAGTTTCTGTGCATATGATTCTGTGAAAATAGTGCTTTAACAAGTATTATTGCTGAGTCATTTAATGCTGTGGAGTGTCTTGCTTTGACACAATCACGACTTGGATCACACTTGGAGGTAGGTCTGAGAGGTAGGTATGGAGGCTGGGGGTTAGGCAGGCTTGGGGCGAGGGGTGAGGGTTAGGGGGTTAGGGTAGGGTGAGGTTAGGGTTAGGCGGGTTAGGATTAGGCGGGTTAGGGTTGGGGCAGGGTTAGGGTAAGGGTTAGGGTAGGGTTAGGGTTAGGGTAGGGGTAAAGTTAGGGTTAGGGTTGTTAGGGTAGTTAGGGTAAGGGTTAGGGTTAGGGTTAGGTTAGGGTAGGGTTAGGGTTAGGTTAGGGTAGGGTTAGGGTACGGGTTAGGGTTAGGGTACGGGTTAGGGTACGGGTTAGGGTTAGGTTTAGGGTAGGGTTAGGGTTTAGGGTTAGGGTAGGGTTAGGGTTAGGGTAGGGTTAGGGTTAGGGTTAGGGTAGGGTTAGGGTAAAGTTAGGGTTGGGTTAGGGTACGGGTTAGGGTACGGGTTAGGGTAGGGTTAGGGTTAGGGTAGGGTTTAGGGTAGGGTTTAGGGTGAGGGTAGGGTTAGGATAGGGGTTAGGGTTAAGATAGCGGTAAGGGTTAGGGTAAGGGTTAGGGTAAGGGTTAGGGTAGGGTAACGGTTAGGGTAGGGTAAGGGTTAGGGTAGGGTAAGGGTTAGGGTAGGGTACGGGTTAGGGTTAAGGATTAGGGTTAAAGATTAGGGTTAGGGTTACGGGTTAGGGTTAAGGGTTAGGGTTAGATTAGGGTTAGGTTAGGGTAGGGTTAGGGTTAGGGTTAGGGTAGGGTTAAGGGTAGGGATAGGGTAGGGTTAGGGTCGGGTTAAGGATAGGGTTAGGTTTAGGGTACGGTTTAGGGTTTAGGGTTAGGGTAAGGGTTAGGGTAAGGGTTAGGGTAGGGTTAGGGTTAGGGTAGGGTTAGGGTTAGGGTAGGGTTAGGGTTAGGGTAGGGTTAGGGTTAGGGTAGGGGTAGGGTTAGGGTAGGGTTAGGGTAGGGGTAGGGTTAGGGTAGGGGGAGGGTTAGGGTGGGGGTAGGGTTAGGGTGGGGGTAGGGTTAGGGTGGGGGTAGGGTAAGGTTAGGGTTAGGGTTAGGGTTAGGGTTAGGGTAGGGGTAGGGGTAGGGGTAGGGTTAGGGTTAGGGTAGGGTTAGGGTTAGGGTTAGGGTTAGGGTTAGGGTAGGGTTAGGGTTAGGGTTAGGGTAGGGTTAGGGTTAGGGTTAGGGTTAGGGTTAGGGTTAGGGTTATCAATTAAGGTGAGGGTTAGGGTTAGGGTTAGGGTAGGGTTAGGGTTAGGGTTAGGGTTAGGGTTAGGGTTAGGGTAAGGGTAAGGGTTAGGGTTAGGGTTAGGGTTAGGGTTAGGGTAGGGTTAGGGTTAGGGTTAGGGTTAGGGTAGGGTTAGGGTTAGGGTTAGGGTTAGGGTTAGGGTAGGGTTAGGGTTAGGGTTAGGGTTAGGGTAGGGTTAGGGTTAGGGTAGGGTTAGGGTTAGGGTAGGGTTAGGGTTAGGGTAGGGTTAGGGTTAGGGTTAGGGTTAGGGTTAGGGTTAGGGTTAGGGTTAGGGTTAATTAGGGTTAGGGTTAGGGTTAGGGTTAGGGTTAGGGTTAGGGTTAGGGTTGGGTTAGGGTTAGGGTTAGGGTTAGGGTTAGGGTTAGGTTAGGGTTAGGGTTAGGGTTAGGGTTAGGGTAGGGTTAGGGTTATGGTTAGGGTTAGGGTAGGGTTAGGGTAGGGTTAGGGTAAAGTTAGGGTTGGGTTAGGGTACGGGTTAGGGTACGGGTTAGGGTAGGGTTAGGGTTAGGGTTAGGGTTAGGGTTAGGGTTAGGGTTAGGGTTAGGGTAAGGGTTAGGGTTAGGGTTAGGGTTAGGGTTAGGGTTAGGTTTAGGGTAGGGTTAGGGTTTAGGGTTAGGGTAGGGTTAGGGTTAGGGTAGGGTTACGGTTAGGGTTAGGGTAGGGTTAGGGTAAAGTTAGGGTTGGGTTAGGGTACGGGTTAGGGTACGGGTTAGGGTAGGGTTAGGGTTAGGGTAGGGTTTAGGGTAGGGTTTAGGGTGAGGGTAGGGTTAGGATAGGGGTTAGGGTTAAGATAGCGGTAAGGGTTAGGGTAAGGGTTAGGGTAAGGGTTAGGGTAGGGTAACGGTTAGGGTAGGGTAAGGGTTAGGGTAGGGTAAGGGTTAGGGTAGGGTACGGGTTAGGGTTAAGGATTAGGGTTAAAGATTAGGGTTAGGGTTACGGGTTAGGGTTAAGGGTTAGGGTTAGATTAGGGTTAGGTTAGGGTAGGGTTAGGGTTAGGGTTAGGGTAGGGTTAAGGGTAGGGATAGGGTAGGGTTAGGGTCGGGTTAAGGATAGGGTTAGGTTTAGGGTACGGTTTAGGGTTTAGGGTTAGGGTAAGGGTTAGGGTAAGGGTTAGGGTAGGGTTAGGGTTAGGGTAGGGTTAGGGTTAGGGTAGGGTTAGGGTTAGGGTAGGGTTAGGGTTAGGGTAGGGGTAGGGTTAGGGTAGGGTTAGGGTAGGGGTAGGGTTAGGGTAGGGGGAGGGTTAGGGTGGGGGTAGGGTTAGGGTGGGGGTAGGGTTAGGGTGGGGGTAGGGTAAGGTTAGGGTTAGGGTTAGGGTTAGGGTTAGGGTAGGGGTAGGGGTAGGGGTAGGGTTAGGGTTAGGGTAGGGTTAGGGTTAGGGTTAGGGTTAGGGTTAGGGTAGGGTTAGGGTTAGGGTTAGGGTAGGGTTAGGGTTAGGGTTAGGGTTAGGGTTAGGGTTAGGGTTATCAATTAAGGTGAGGGTTAGGGTTAGGGTTAGGGTAGGGTTAGGGTTAGGGTTAGGGTTAGGGTTAGGGTTAGGGTTAGGGTTAGGGTTAGGGTAGGGTTAGGGTTAGGGTTAGGGTTAGGGTAGGGTTAGGGTTAGGGTTAGGGTTAGGGTTAGGGTTAGGGTAGGGTTAGGGTTAGGGTTAGGGTTAGGGTAGGGTTAGGGTTAGGGTAGGGTTAGGGTTAGGGTAGGGTTAGGGTTAGGGTAGGGTTAGGGTTAGGGTTAGGGTTAGGGTTATGGTTAGGGTTAGGGTTAGGGTTAGGGTTAGGGTTAGGATTAATTAGGGTTAGGGTTAGGGTTAGGGTTAGGGTTAGGGTTAGGGTTAGGGTTGGGTTAGGGTTAGGGTTAGGGTTAGGGTTAGGGTTAGGTTAGGGTTAGGGTTAGGGTTAGGGTTAGGGTAGGGTTAGGGTTATGGTTAGGGTTAGGGTAGGGTTAGGGTTAGGGTTAGGGTTAGGGTAGGGTTAGGGTTAGGGTTAGGGTTAGGGTTAGGTTAGGGTTAGGGTTAGGGTTAGGGTTAGGGTTAGGGTTAGGGTTAGGGTTAGGGTAGGGTTAGGGTTAGGGTTAGGGTAGGGTTAGGGTTAGGGTTAGGGTTAGGGTTAGGGTTAGGGTTAGGGTAGGGTTAGGGTTAGGGTTAGGGTTAGGGTCTTAGGGTTAGGGTTAGGTTTAGGGTAGGGTTAGGGTTAGGGTTAGGGTTAGGGTTAGGGTTAGGGTTAGGGTAAGGGTAGGGTTAGGGTTAGGGTTAGGGTTAGGGTTAGGGTTAGGGTTAGGGTTAGGGTTAGGGTAGGGGTAGGGGTAGGGTTAGGGTTAGGGTTAGGGTTAGGGTTAGGGTTAGGGTTAGGGTTAGGGTTAGGGTTAGGGGTTAGGGGTTAGGGTTAGGGTTAGGGTTAGGGTTAGGGTTAGGGTTAGGGTTAGGGTTAGGGTTAGGGTTAGGGTTAGGGTTAGGGTTAGGGTTAGGGTTAGGGTTAGGGTTAGGGTTAGGGTTAGGGTTAGGGTTAGGGTTAGGGTTAGGGTTAGGGTTAGGGTTAGGGTTAGGGTTAGGGTTAGGGTTAGGGTTAGGGTTAGGGTTAGGGTTAGGGTTAGGGTTAGGGTTAGGGTTAGGGTTAGGGTTAGGGTTAGGGTTAGGGTTAGGGTTAGGGTTAGGGTTAGGGTTAGGGTTAGGGTTAGGGTTAGGGTTAGGGTTAGGGTTAGGGTTAGGGTTAGGGTTAGGGTTAGGGTTAGGGTTAGGGTTAGGGTTAGGGTTAGGGTTAGGGTTAGGGTTAGGGTTAGGGTTAGGGTGTTAGGGTAGGGTTAGGGTTAGGGTTAGGGTTAGGGTTAGGGTTAGGGTTAGGGTTAGGGTAGGGTTAGGGTTAGGGTTAGGGTTAGGGTTAGGGTTAGGGTTAGGGTTAGGGTAAGGGTAGGGTTAGGGTTAGGGTTAGGGTTAGGGTTAGGGTTAGGGTTAGGGTTAGGGTTAGGGTTAGGGTTAGGGTTAGGGTTAGGGTTAGGGTTAGGGTTAGGGTTAGGGTTAGGGTTAGGGTTAGGGTTAGGGTTAGGGTTAGGGTTAGGGGTTAGGGTTAGGGTTAGGGTTAGGGTTAGGGTTAGGGTTAGGGTTAGGGTTAGGGTTAGGGTTAGGGTAGGGTTAGGGTTAGGGTTAGGGTTAGGGTTAGGGTTAGGGTTAGGGTTAGGGTTAGGGTTAGGGTTAGGGTTAGGGTTAGGGTTAGGGTTAGGGTTAGGGTTAGGGTTAGGGTTAGGGTTAGGGTTAGGGTTAGGGTTAGGGTTAGGGTTAGGGTTAGGGTTAGGGTTAGGGTTAGGGTTAGGGTTAGGGTTAGGGTTAGGGTTAGGGTTAGGGTTAGGGTTAGGGTTAGGGTTAGGGTTAGGGTTAGGGTTAGGGTTAGGGTTAGGGTTAGGGTTAGGGTTAGGGTTAGGGTTAGGGTTAGGGTTAGGGTTAGGGTTAGGGTTAGGGTTAGGGTTAGGGTTAGGGTTAGGGTTAGGGTTAGGGTTAGGGTTAGGGTTAGGGTTAGGGTTAGGGTTAGGGTTAGGGTTAGGGTTAGGGTTAGGGTTAGGGTTAGGGTTAGGGTTAGGGTTAGGGTTAGGGTTAGGGTTAGGGTTAGGGTTAGGGTTAGGGTTAGGGTTAGGGTTAGGGTTAGGGTTAGGGTTAGGGTTAGGGTTAGGGTTAGGGTTAGGGTTAGGGTTAGGGTTAGGGTTAGGGTTAGGGTTAGGGTTAGGGTTAGGGTTAGGGTTAGGGTTAGGGTTAGGGTTAGGGTTAGGGTTAGGGTTAGGGTTAGGGTTAGGGTTAGGGTTAGGGTTAGGGTTAGGGTTAGGGTTAGGGTTAGGGTTAGGGTTAGGGTTAGGGTTAGGGTTAGGGTTAGGGTTAGGGTTAGGGTTAGGGTTAGGGTTAGGGTTAGGGTTAGGGTTAGGGTTAGGGTTAGGGTTAGGGTTAGGGTTAGGGTTAGGGTTAGGGTTAGGGTTAGGGTTAGGGTTAGGGTTAGGGTTAGGGTTAGGGTTAGGGTTAGGGTTAGGGTTAGGGTTAGGGTTAGGGTTAGGGTTAGGGTTAGGGTTAGGGTTAGGGTTAGGGTTAGGGTTAGGGTTAGGGTTAGGGTTAGGGTTAGGGTTAGGGTTAGGGTTAGGGTTAGGGTTAGGGTTAGGGTTAGGGTTAGGGTTAGGGTTAGGGTTAGGGTTAGGGTTAGGGTTAGGGTTAGGGTTAGGGTTAGGGTTAGGGTTAGGGTTAGGGTTAGGGTTAGGGTTAGGGTTAGGGTTAGGGTTAGGGTTAGGGTTAGGGTTAGGGTTAGGGTTAGGGTTAGGGTTAGGGTTAGGGTTAGGGTTAGGGTTAGGGTTAGGGTTAGGGTTAGGGTTAGGGTTAGGGTTAGGGTTAGGGTTAGGGTTAGGGTTAGGGTTAGGGTTAGGGTTAGGGTTAGGGTTAGGGTTAGGGTTAGGGTTAGGGTTAGGGTTAGGGTTAGGGTTAGGGTTAGGGTTAGGGTTAGGGTTAGGGTTAGGGTTAGGGTTAGGGTTAGGGTTAGGGTTAGGGTTAGGGTTAGGGTTAGGGTTAGGGTTAGGGTTAGGGTTAGGGTTAGGGTTAGGGTTAGGGTTAGGGTTAGGGTTAGGGTTAGGGTTAGGGTTAGGGTTAGGGTTAGGGTTAGGGTTAGGGTTAGGGTTAGGGTTAGGGTTAGGGTTAGGGTTAGGGTTAGGGTTAGGGTTAGGGTTAGGGTTAGGGTTAGGGTTAGGGTTAGGGTTAGGGTTAGGGTTAGGGTTAGGGTTAGGGTTAGGGTTAGGGTTAGGGTTAGGGTTAGGGTTAGGGTTAGGGTTAGGGTTAGGGTTAGGGTTAGGGTTAGGGTTAGGGTTAGGGTTAGGGTTAGGGTTAGGGTTAGGGTTAGGGTTAGGGTTAGGGTTAGGGTTAGGGTTAGGGTTAGGGTTAGGGTTAGGGTTAGGGTTAGGGTTAGGGTTAGGGTTAGGGTTAGGGTTAGGGTTAGGGTTAGGGTTAGGGTTAGGGTTAGGGTTAGGGTTAGGGTTAGGGTTAGGGTTAGGGTTAGGGTTAGGGTTAGGGTTAGGGTTAGGGTTAGGGTTAGGGTTAGGGTTAGGGTTAGGGTTAGGGTTAGGGTTAGGGTTAGGGTTAGGGTTAGGGTTAGGGTTAGGGTTAGGGTTAGGGTTAGGGTTAGGGTTAGGGTTAGGGTTAGGGTTAGGGTTAGGGTTAGGGTTAGGGTTAGGGTTAGGGTTAGGGTTAGGGTTAGGGTTAGGGTTAGGGTTAGGGTTAGGGTTAGGGTTAGGGTTAGGGTTAGGGTTAGGGTTAGGGTTAGGGTTAGGGTTAGGGTTAGGGTTAGGGTTAGGGTTAGGGTTAGGGTTAGGGTTAGGGTTAGGGTTAGGGTTAGGGTTAGGGTTAGGGTTAGGGTTAGGGTTAGGGTTAGGGTTAGGGTTAGGGTTAGGGTTAGGGTTAGGGTTAGGGTTAGGGTTAGGGTTAGGGTTAGGGTTAGGGTTAGGGTTAGGGTTAGGGTTAGGGTTAGGGTTAGGGTTAGGGTTAGGGTTAGGGTTAGGGTTAGGGTTAGGGTTAGGGTTAGGGTTAGGGTTAGGGTTAGGGTTAGGGTTAGGGTTAGGGTTAGGGTTAGGGTTAGGGTTAGGGTTAGGGTTAGGGTTAGGGTTAGGGTTAGGGTTAGGGTTAGGGTTAGGGTTAGGGTTAGGGTTAGGGTTAGGGTTAGGGTTAGGGTTAGGGTTAGGGTTAGGGTTAGGGTTAGGGTTAGGGTTAGGGTTAGGGTTAGGGTTAGGGTTAGGGTTAGGGTTAGGGTTAGGGTTAGGGTTAGGGTTAGGGTTAGGGTTAGGGTTAGGGTTAGGGTTAGGGTTAGGGTTAGGGTTAGGGTTAGGGTTAGGGTTAGGGTTAGGGTTAGGGTTAGGGTTAGGGTTAGGGTTAGGGTTAGGGTTAGGGTTAGGGTTAGGGTTAGGGTTAGGGTTAGGGTTAGGGTTAGGGTTAGGGTTAGGGTTAGGGTTAGGGTTAGGGTTAGGGTTAGGGTTAGGGTTAGGGTTAGGGTTAGGGTTAGGGTTAGGGTTAGGGTTAGGGTTAGGGTTAGGGTTAGGGTTAGGGTTAGGGTTAGGGTTAGGGTTAGGGTTAGGGTTAGGGTTAGGGTTAGGGTTAGGGTTAGGGTTAGGGTTAGGGTTAGGGTTAGGGTTAGGGTTAGGGTTAGGGTTAGGGTTAGGGTTAGGGTTAGGGTTAGGGTTAGGGTTAGGGTTAGGGTTAGGGTTAGGGTTAGGGTTAGGGTTAGGGTTAGGGTTAGGGTTAGGGTTAGGGTTAGGGTTAGGGTTAGGGTTAGGGTTAGGGTTAGGGTTAGGGTTAGGGTTAGGGTTAGGGTTAGGGTTAGGGTTAGGGTTAGGGTTAGGGTTAGGGTTAGGGTTAGGGTTAGGGTTAGGGTTAGGGTTAGGGTTAGGGTTAGGGTTAGGGTTAGGGTTAGGGTTAGGGTTAGGGTTAGGGTTAGGGTTAGGGTTAGGGTTAGGGTTAGGGTTAGGGTTAGGGTTAGGGTTAGGGTTAGGGTTAGGGTTAGGGTTAGGGTTAGGGTTAGGGTTAGGGTTAGGGTTAGGGTTAGGGTTAGGGTTAGGGTTAGGGTTAGGGTTAGGGTTAGGGTTAGGGTTAGGGTTAGGGTTAGGGTTAGGGTTAGGGTTAGGGTTAGGGTTAGGGTTAGGGTTAGGGTTAGGGTTAGGGTTAGGGTTAGGGTTAGGGTTAGGGTTAGGGTTAGGGTTAGGGTTAGGGTTAGGGTTAGGGTTAGGGTTAGGGTTAGGGTTAGGGTTAGGGTTAGGGTTAGGGTTAGGGTTAGGGTTAGGGTTAGGGTTAGGGTTAGGGTTAGGGTTAGGGTTAGGGTTAGGGTTAGGGTTAGGGTTAGGGTTAGGGTTAGGGTTAGGGTTAGGGTTAGGGTTAGGGTTAGGGTTAGGGTTAGGGTTAGGGTTAGGGTTAGGGTTAGGGTTAGGGTTAGGGTTAGGGTTAGGGTTAGGGTTAGGGTTAGGGTTAGGGTTAGGGTTAGGGTTAGGGTTAGGGTTAGGGTTAGGGTTAGGGTTAGGGTTAGGGTTAGGGTTAGGGTTAGGGTTAGGGTTAGGGTTAGGGTTAGGGTTAGGGTTAGGGTTAGGGTTAGGGTTAGGGTTAGGGTTAGGGTTAGGGTTAGGGTTAGGGTTAGGGTTAGGGTTAGGGTTAGGGTTAGGGTTAGGGTTAGGGTTAGGGTTAGGGTTAGGGTTAGGGTTAGGGTTAGGGTTAGGGTTAGGGTTAGGGTTAGGGTTAGGGTTAGGGTTAGGGTTAGGGTTAGGGTTAGGGTTAGGGTTAGGGTTAGGGTTAGGGTTAGGGTTAGGGTTAGGGTTAGGGTTAGGGTTAGGGTTAGGGTTAGGGTTAGGGTTAGGGTTAGGGTTAGGGTTAGGGTTAGGGTTAGGGTTAGGGTTAGGGTTAGGGTTAGGGTTAGGGTTAGGGTTAGGGTTAGGGTTAGGGTTAGGGTTAGGGTTAGGGTTAGGGTTAGGGTTAGGGTTAGGGTTAGGGTTAGGGTTAGGGTTAGGGTTAGGGTTAGGGTTAGGGTTAGGGTTAGGGTTAGGGTTAGGGTTAGGGTTAGGGTTAGGGTTAGGGTTAGGGTTAGGGTTAGGGTTAGGGTTAGGGTTAGGGTTAGGGTTAGGGTTAGGGTTAGGGTTAGGGTTAGGGTTAGGGTTAGGGTTAGGGTTAGGGTTAGGGTTAGGGTTAGGGTTAGGGTTAGGGTTAGGGTTAGGGTTAGGGTTAGGGTTAGGGTTAGGGTTAGGGTTAGGGTTAGGGTTAGGGTTAGGGTTAGGGTTAGGGTTAGGGTTAGGGTTAGGGTTAGGGTTAGGGTTAGGGTTAGGGTTAGGGTTAGGGTTAGGGTTAGGGTTAGGGTTAGGGTTAGGGTTAGGGTTAGGGTTAGGGTTAGGGTTAGGGTTAGGGTTAGGGTTAGGGTTAGGGTTAGGGTTAGGGTTAGGGTTAGGGTTAGGGTTAGGGTTAGGGTTAGGGTTAGGGTTAGGGTTAGGGTTAGGGTTAGGGTTAGGGTTAGGGTTAGGGTTAGGGTTAGGGTTAGGGTTAGGGTTAGGGTTAGGGTTAGGGTTAGGGTTAGGGTTAGGGTTAGGGTTAGGGTTAGGGTTAGGGTTAGGGTTAGGGTTAGGGTTAGGGTTAGGGTTAGGGTTAGGGTTAGGGTTAGGGTTAGGGTTAGGGTTAGGGTTAGGGTTAGGGTTAGGGTTAGGGTTAGGGTTAGGGTTAGGGTTAGGGTTAGGGTTAGGGTTAGGGTTAGGGTTAGGGTTAGGGTTAGGGTTAGGGTTAGGGTTAGGGTTAGGGTTAGGGTTAGGGTTAGGGTTAGGGTTAGGGTTAGGGTTAGGGTTAGGGTTAGGGTTAGGGTTAGGGTTAGGGTTAGGGTTAGGGTTAGGGTTAGGGTTAGGGTTAGGGTTAGGGTTAGGGTTAGGGTTAGGGTTAGGGTTAGGGTTAGGGTTAGGGTTAGGGTTAGGGTTAGGGTTAGGGTTAGGGTTAGGGTTAGGGTTAGGGTTAGGGTTAGGGTTAGGGTTAGGGTTAGGGTTAGGGTTAGGGTTAGGGTTAGGGTTAGGGTTAGGGTTAGGGTTAGGGTTAGGGTTAGGGTTAGGGTTAGGGTTAGGGTTAGGGTTAGGGTTAGGGTTAGGGTTAGGGTTAGGGTTAGGGTTAGGGTTAGGGTTAGGGTTAGGGTTAGGGTTAGGGTTAGGGTTAGGGTTAGGGTTAGGGTTAGGGTTAGGGTTAGGGTTAGGGGGTTAGGGTTAGGGTTAGGGTTAGGGTTAGGGTTAGGGTTAGGGTTAGGGTTAGGGTTAGGGTTAGGGTTAGGGTTAGGGTTAGGGTTAGGGTTAGGGTTAGGGTTAGGGTTAGGGTTAGGGTTAGGGTTAGGGTTAGGGTTAGGGTTAGGGTTAGGGTTAGGGTTAGGGTTAGGGTTAGGGTTAGGGTTAGGGTTAGGGTTAGGGTTAGGGTTAGGGTTAGGGTTAGGGTTAGGGTTAGGGTTAGGGTTAGGGTTAGGGTTAGGGTTAGGGTTAGGGTTAGGGTTAGGGTTAGGGTTAGGGTTAGGGTTAGGGTTAGGGTTAGGGTTAGGGTTAGGGTTAGGGTTAGGGTTAGGGTTAGGGTTAGGGTTAGGGTTAGGGTTAGGGTTAGGGTTAGGGTTAGGGTTAGGGTTAGGGTTAGGGTTAGGGTTAGGGTTAGGGTTAGGGTTAGGGTTAGGGTTAGGGTTAGGGTTAGGGTTAGGGTTAGGGTTAGGGTTAGGGTTAGGGTTAGGGTTAGGGTTAGGGTTAGGGTTAGGGTTAGGGTTAGGGTTAGGGTTAGGGTTAGGGTTAGGGTTAGGGTTAGGGTTAGGGTTAGGGTTAGGGTTAGGGTTAGGGTTAGGGTTAGGGTTAGGGTTAGGGTTAGGGTTAGGGTTAGGGTTAGGGTTAGGGTTAGGGTTAGGGTTAGGGTTAGGGTTAGGGTTAGGGTTAGGGTTAGGGTTAGGGTTAGGGTTAGGGTTAGGGTTAGGGTTAGGGTTAGGGTTAGGGTTAGGGTTAGGGTTAGGGTTAGGGTTAGGGTTAGGGTTAGGGTTAGGGTTAGGGTTAGGGTTAGGGTTAGGGTTAGGGTTAGGGTTAGGGTTAGGGTTAGGGTTAGGGTTAGGGTTAGGGTTAGGGTTAGGGTTAGGGTTAGGGTTAGGGTTAGGGTTAGGGTTAGGGTTAGGGTTAGGGTTAGGGTTAGGGTTAGGGTTAGGGTTAGGGTTAGGGTTAGGGTTAGGGTTAGGGTTAGGGTTAGGGTTAGGGTTAGGGTTAGGGTTAGGGTTAGGGTTAGGGTTAGGGTTAGGGTTAGGGTTAGGGTTAGGGTTAGGGTTAGGGTTAGGGTTAGGGTTAGGGTTAGGGTTAGGGTTAGGGTTAGGGTTAGGGTTAGGGTTAGGGTTAGGGTTAGGGTTAGGGTTAGGGTTAGGGTTAGGGTTAGGGTTAGGGTTAGGGTTAGGGTTAGGGTTAGGGTTAGGGTTAGGGTTAGGGTTAGGGTTAGGGTTAGGGTTAGGGTTAGGGTTAGGGTTAGGGTTAGGGTTAGGGTTAGGGTTAGGGTTAGGGTTAGGGTTAGGGTTAGGGTTAGGGTTAGGGTTAGGGTTAGGGTTAGGGTTAGGGTTAGGGTTAGGGTTAGGGTTAGGGTTAGGGTTAGGGTTAGGGTTAGGGTTAGGGTTAGGGTTAGGGTTAGGGTTAGGGTTAGGGTTAGGGTTAGGGTTAGGGTTAGGGTTAGGGTTAGGGTTAGGGTTAGGGTTAGGGTTAGGGTTAGGGTTAGGGTTAGGGTTAGGGTTAGGGTTAGGGTTAGGGTTAGGGTTAGGGTTAGGGTTAGGGTTAGGGTTAGGGTTAGGGTTAGGGTTAGGGTTAGGGTTAGGGTTAGGGTTAGGGTTAGGGTTAGGGTTAGGGTTAGGGTTAGGGTTAGGGTTAGGGTTAGGGTTAGGGTTAGGGTTAGGGTTAGGGTTAGGGTTAGGGTTAGGGTTAGGGTTAGGGTTAGGGTTAGGGTTAGGGTTAGGGTTAGGGTTAGGGTTAGGGTTAGGGTTAGGGTTAGGGTTAGGGTTAGGGTTAGGGTTAGGGTTAGGGTTAGGGTTAGGGTTAGGGTTAGGGTTAGGGTTAGGGTTAGGGTTAGGGTTAGGGTTAGGGTTAGGGTTAGGGTTAGGGTTAGGGTTAGGGTTAGGGTTAGGGTTAGGGTTAGGGTTAGGGTTAGGGTTAGGGTTAGGGTTAGGGTTAGGGTTAGGGTTAGGGTTAGGGTTAGGGTTAGGGTTAGGGTTAGGGTTAGGGTTAGGGTTAGGGTTAGGGTTAGGGTTAGGGTTAGGGTTAGGGTTAGGGTTAGGGTTAGGGTTAGGGTTAGGGTTAGGGTTAGGGTTAGGGTTAGGGTTAGGGTTAGGGTTAGGGTTAGGGTTAGGGTTAGGGTTAGGGTTAGGGTTAGGGTTAGGGTTAGGGTTAGGGTTAGGGTTAGGGTTAGGGTTAGGGTTAGGGTTAGGGTTAGGGTTAGGGTTAGGGTTAGGGTTAGGGTTAGGGTTAGGGTTAGGGTTAGGGTTAGGGTTAGGGTTAGGGTTAGGGTTAGGGTTAGGGTTAGGGTTAGGGTTAGGGTTAGGGTTAGGGTTAGGGTTAGGGTTAGGGTTAGGGTTAGGGTTAGGGTTAGGGTTAGGGTTAGGGTTAGGGTTAGGGTTAGGGTTAGGGTTAGGGTTAGGGTTAGGGTTAGGGTTAGGGTTAGGGTTAGGGTTAGGGTTAGGGTTAGGGTTAGGGTTAGGGTTAGGGTTAGGGTTAGGGTTAGGGTTAGGGTTAGGGTTAGGGTTAGGGTTAGGGTTAGGGTTAGGGTTAGGGTTAGGGTTAGGGTTAGGGTTAGGGTTAGGGTTAGGGTTAGGGTTAGGGTTAGGGTTAGGGTTAGGGTTAGGGTTAGGGTTAGGGTTAGGGTTAGGGTTAGGGTTAGGGTTAGGGTTAGGGTTAGGGTTAGGGTTAGGGTTAGGGTTAGGGTTAGGGTTAGGGTTAGGGTTAGGGTTAGGGTTAGGGTTAGGGTTAGGGTTAGGGTTAGGGTTAGGGTTAGGGTTAGGGTTAGGGTTAGGGTTAGGGTTAGGGTTAGGGTTAGGGTTAGGGTTAGGGTTAGGGTTAGGGTTAGGGTTAGGGTTAGGGTTAGGGTTAGGGTTAGGGTTAGGGTTAGGGTTAGGGTTAGGGTTAGGGTTAGGGTTAGGGTTAGGGTTAGGGTTAGGGTTAGGGTTAGGGTTAGGGTTAGGGTTAGGGTTAGGGTTAGGGTTAGGGTTAGGGTTAGGGTTAGGGTTAGGGTTAGGGTTAGGGTTAGGGTTAGGGTTAGGGTTAGGGTTAGGGTTAGGGTTAGGGTTAGGGTTAGGGTTAGGGTTAGGGTTAGGGTTAGGGTTAGGGTTAGGGTTAGGGTTAGGGTTAGGGTTAGGGTTAGGGTTAGGGTTAGGGTTAGGGTTAGGGTTAGGGTTAGGGTTAGGGTTAGGGTTAGGGTTAGGGTTAGGGTTAGGGTTAGGGTTAGGGTTAGGGTTAGGGTTAGGGTTAGGGTTAGGGTTAGGGTTAGGGTTAGGGTTAGGGTTAGGGTTAGGGTTAGGGTTAGGGTTAGGGTTAGGGTTAGGGTTAGGGTTAGGGTTAGGGTTAGGGTTAGGGTTAGGGTTAGGGTTAGGGTTAGGGTTAGGGTTAGGGTTAGGGTTAGGGTTAGGGTTAGGGTTAGGGTTAGGGTTAGGGTTAGGGTTAGGGTTAGGGTTAGGGTTAGGGTTAGGGTTAGGGTTAGGGTTAGGGTTAGGGTTAGGGTTAGGGTTAGGGTTAGGGTTAGGGTTAGGGTTAGGGTTAGGGTTAGGGTTAGGGTTAGGGTTAGGGTTAGGGTTAGGGTTAGGGTTAGGGTTAGGGTTAGGGTTAGGGTTAGGGTTAGGGTTAGGGTTAGGGTTAGGGTTAGGGTTAGGGTTAGGGTTAGGGTTAGGGTTAGGGTTAGGGTTAGGGTTAGGGTTAGGGTTAGGGTTAGGGTTAGGGTTAGGGTTAGGGTTAGGGTTAGGGTTAGGGTTAGGGTTAGGGTTAGGGTTAGGGTTAGGGTTAGGGTTAGGGTTAGGGTTAGGGTTAGGGTTAGGGTTAGGGTTAGGGTTAGGGTTAGGGTTAGGGTTAGGGTTAGGGTTAGGGTTAGGGTTAGGGTTAGGGTTAGGGTTAGGGTTAGGGTTAGGGTTAGGGTTAGGGTTAGGGTTAGGGTTAGGGTTAGGGTTAGGGTTAGGGTTAGGGTTAGGGTTAGGGTTAGGGTTAGGGTTAGGGTTAGGGTTAGGGTTAGGGTTAGGGTTAGGGTTAGGGTTAGGGTTAGGGTTAGGGTTAGGGTTAGGGTTAGGGTTAGGGTTAGGGTTAGGGTTAGGGTTAGGGTTAGGGTTAGGGTTAGGGTTAGGGTTAGGGTTAGGGTTAGGGTTAGGGTTAGGGTTAGGGTTAGGGTTAGGGTTAGGGTTAGGGTTAGGGTTAGGGTTAGGGTTAGGGTTAGGGTTAGGGTTAGGGTTAGGGTTAGGGTTAGGGTTAGGGTTAGGGTTAGGGTTAGGGTTAGGGTTAGGGTTAGGGTTAGGGTTAGGGTTAGGGTTAGGGTTAGGGTTAGGGTTAGGGTTAGGGTTAGGGTTAGGGTTAGGGTTAGGGTTAGGGTTAGGGTTAGGGTTAGGGTTAGGGTTAGGGTTAGGGTTAGGGTTAGGGTTAGGGTTAGGGTTAGGGTTAGGGTTAGGGTTAGGGTTAGGGTTAGGGTTAGGGTTAGGGTTAGGGTTAGGGTTAGGGTTAGGGTTAGGGTTAGGGTTAGGGTTAGGGTTAGGGTTAGGGTTAGGGTTAGGGTTAGGGTTAGGGTTAGGGTTAGGGTTAGGGTTAGGGTTAGGGTTAGGGTTAGGGTTAGGGTTAGGGTTAGGGTTAGGGTTAGGGTTAGGGTTAGGGTTAGGGTTAGGGTTAGGGTTAGGGTTAGGGTTAGGGTTAGGGTTAGGGTTAGGGTTAGGGTTAGGGTTAGGGTTAGGGTTAGGGTTAGGGTTAGGGTTAGGGTTAGGGTTAGGGTTAGGGTTAGGGTTAGGGTTAGGGTTAGGGTTAGGGTTAGGGTTAGGGTTAGGGTTAGGGTTAGGGTTAGGGTTAGGGTTAGGGTTAGGGTTAGGGTTAGGGTTAGGGTTAGGGTTAGGGTTAGGGTTAGGGTTAGGGTTAGGGTTAGGGTTAGGGTTAGGGTTAGGGTTAGGGTTAGGGTTAGGGTTAGGGTTAGGGTTAGGGTTAGGGTTAGGGTTAGGGTTAGGGTTAGGGTTAGGGTTAGGGTTAGGGTTAGGGTTAGGGTTAGGGTTAGGGTTAGGGTTAGGGTTAGGGTTAGGGTTAGGGTTAGGGTTAGGGTTAGGGTTAGGGTTAGGGTTAGGGTTAGGGTTAGGGTTAGGGTTAGGGTTAGGGTTAGGGTTAGGGTTAGGGTTAGGGTTAGGGTTAGGGTTAGGGTTAGGGTTAGGGTTAGGGTTAGGGTTAGGGTTAGGGTTAGGGTTAGGGTTAGGGTTAGGGTTAGGGTTAGGGTTAGGGTTAGGGTTAGGGTTAGGGTTAGGGTTAGGGTTAGGGTTAGGGTTAGGGTTAGGGTTAGGGTTAGGGTTAGGGTTAGGGTTAGGGTTAGGGTTAGGGTTAGGGTTAGGGTTAGGGTTAGGGTTAGGGTTAGGGTTAGGGTTAGGGTTAGGGTTAGGGTTAGGGTTAGGGTTAGGGTTAGGGTTAGGGTTAGGGTTAGGGTTAGGGTTAGGGTTAGGGTTAGGGTTAGGGTTAGGGTTAGGGTTAGGGTTAGGGTTAGGGTTAGGGTTAGGGTTAGGGTTAGGGTTAGGGTTAGGGTTAGGGTTAGGGTTAGGGTTAGGGTTAGGGTTAGGGTTAGGGTTAGGGTTAGGGTTAGGGTTAGGGTTAGGGTTAGGGTTAGGGTTAGGGTTAGGGTTAGGGTTAGGGTTAGGGTTAGGGTTAGGGTTAGGGTTAGGGTTAGGGTTAGGGTTAGGGTTAGGGTTAGGGTTAGGGTTAGGGTTAGGGTTAGGGTTAGGGTTAGGGTTAGGGTTAGGGTTAGGGTTAGGGTTAGGGTTAGGGTTAGGGTTAGGGTTAGGGTTAGGGTTAGGGTTAGGGTTAGGGTTAGGGTTAGGGTTAGGGTTAGGGTTAGGGTTAGGGTTAGGGTTAGGGTTAGGGTTAGGGTTAGGGTTAGGGTTAGGGTTAGGGTTAGGGTTAGGGTTAGGGTTAGGGTTAGGGTTAGGGTTAGGGTTAGGGTTAGGGTTAGGGTTAGGGTTAGGGTTAGGGTTAGGGTTAGGGTTAGGGTTAGGGTTAGGGTTAGGGTTAGGGTTAGGGTTAGGGTTAGGGTTAGGGTTAGGGTTAGGGTTAGGGTTAGGGTTAGGGTTAGGGTTAGGGTTAGGGTTAGGGTTAGGGTTAGGGTTAGGGTTAGGGTTAGGGTTAGGGTTAGGGTTAGGGTTAGGGTTAGGGTTAGGGTTAGGGTTAGGGTTAGGGTTAGGGTTAGGGTTAGGGTTAGGGTTAGGGTTAGGGTTAGGGTTAGGGTTAGGGTTAGGGTTAGGGTTAGGGTTAGGGTTAGGGTTAGGGTTAGGGTTAGGGTTAGGGTTAGGGTTAGGGTTAGGGTTAGGGTTAGGGTTAGGGTTAGGGTTAGGGTTAGGGTTAGGGTTAGGGTTAGGGTTAGGGTTAGGGTTAGGGTTAGGGTTAGGGTTAGGGTTAGGGTTAGGGTTAGGGTTAGGGTTAGGGTTAGGGTTAGGGTTAGGGTTAGGGTTAGGGTTAGGGTTAGGGTTAGGGTTAGGGTTAGGGTTAGGGTTAGGGTTAGGGTTAGGGTTAGGGTTAGGGTTAGGGTTAGGGTTAGGGTTAGGGTTAGGGTTAGGGTTAGGGTTAGGGTTAGGGTTAGGGTTAGGGTTAGGGTTAGGGTTAGGGTTAGGGTTAGGGTTAGGGTTAGGGTTAGGGTTAGGGTTAGGGTTAGGGTTAGGGTTAGGGTTAGGGTTAGGGTTAGGGTTAGGGTTAGGGTTAGGGTTAGGGTTAGGGTTAGGGTTAGGGTTAGGGTTAGGGTTAGGGTTAGGGTTAGGGTTAGGGTTAGGGTTAGGGTTAGGGTTAGGGTTAGGGTTAGGGTTAGGGTTAGGGTTAGGGTTAGGGTTAGGGTTAGGGTTAGGGTTAGGGTTAGGGTTAGGGTTAGGGTTAGGGTTAGGGTTAGGGTTAGGGTTAGGGTTAGGGTTAGGGTTAGGGTTAGGGTTAGGGTTAGGGTTAGGGTTAGGGTTAGGGTTAGGGTTAGGGTTAGGGTTAGGGTTAGGGTTAGGGTTAGGGTTAGGGTTAGGGTTAGGGTTAGGGTTAGGGTTAGGGTTAGGGTTAGGGTTAGGGTTAGGGTTAGGGTTAGGGTTAGGGTTAGGGTTAGGGTTAGGGTTAGGGTTAGGGTTAGGGTTAGGGTTAGGGTTAGGGTTAGGGTTAGGGTTAGGGTTAGGGTTAGGGTTAGGGTTAGGGTTAGGGTTAGGGTTAGGGTTAGGGTTAGGGTTAGGGTTAGGGTTAGGGTTAGGGTTAGGGTTAGGGTTAGGGTTAGGGTTAGGGTTAGGGTTAGGGTTAGGGTTAGGGTTAGGGTTAGGGTTAGGGTTAGGGTTAGGGTTAGGGTTAGGGTTAGGGTTAGGGTTAGGGTTAGGGTTAGGGTTAGGGTTAGGGTTAGGGTTAGGGTTAGGGTTAGGGTTAGGGTTAGGGTTAGGGTTAGGGTTAGGGTTAGGGTTAGGGTTAGGGTTAGGGTTAGGGTTAGGGTTAGGGTTAGGGTTAGGGTTAGGGTTAGGGTTAGGGTTAGGGTTAGGGTTAGGGTTAGGGTTAGGGTTAGGGTTAGGGTTAGGGTTAGGGTTAGGGTTAGGGTTAGGGTTAGGGTTAGGGTTAGGGTTAGGGTTAGGGTTAGGGTTAGGGTTAGGGTTAGGGTTAGGGTTAGGGTTAGGGTTAGGGTTAGGGTTAGGGTTAGGGTTAGGGTTAGGGTTAGGGTTAGGGTTAGGGTTAGGGTTAGGGTTAGGGTTAGGGTTAGGGTTAGGGTTAGGGTTAGGGTTAGGGTTAGGGTTAGGGTTAGGGTTAGGGTTAGGGTTAGGGTTAGGGTTAGGGTTAGGGTTAGGGTTAGGGTTAGGGTTAGGGTTAGGGTTAGGGTTAGGGTTAGGGTTAGGGTTAGGGTTAGGGTTAGGGTTAGGGTTAGGGTTAGGGTTAGGGTTAGGGTTAGGGTTAGGGTTAGGGTTAGGGTTAGGGTTAGGGTTAGGGTTAGGGTTAGGGTTAGGGTTAGGGTTAGGGTTAGGGTTAGGGTTAGGGTTAGGGTTAGGGTTAGGGTTAGGGTTAGGGTTAGGGTTAGGGTTAGGGTTAGGGTTAGGGTTAGGGTTAGGGTTAGGGTTAGGGTTAGGGTTAGGGTTAGGGTTAGGGTTAGGGTTAGGGTTAGGGTTAGGGTTAGGGTTAGGGTTAGGGTTAGGGTTAGGGTTAGGGTTAGGGTTAGGGTTAGGGTTAGGGTTAGGGTTAGGGTTAGGGTTAGGGTTAGGGTTAGGGTTAGGGTTAGGGTTAGGGTTAGGGTTAGGGTTAGGGTTAGGGTTAGGGTTAGGGTTAGGGTTAGGGTTAGGGTTAGGGTTAGGGTTAGGGTTAGGGTTAGGGTTAGGGTTAGGGTTAGGGTTAGGGTTAGGGTTAGGGTTAGGGTTAGGGTTAGGGTTAGGGTTAGGGTTAGGGTTAGGGTTAGGGTTAGGGTTAGGGTTAGGGTCAATTAGGGTTAGGGTTAGGGTTAGGGTTAGGGTTAGGGTTAGGGTTAGGGTTAGGGTTAGGGTTAGGGTTAGGGTTAGGGTTAGGGTTAGGGTTAGGGTTAGGGTTAGGGTTAGGGTTAGGGTTAGGGTTAGGGTTAGGGTTAGGGTTAGGGTTAGGGTTAGGGTTAGGGTTAGGGTTAGGGTTAGGGTTAGGGTTAGGGTTAGGGTTAGGGTTAGGGTTAGGGTTAGGGTTAGGGTTAGGGTTAGGGTTAGGGTTAGGGTTAGGGTTAGGGTTAGGGTTAGGGTTAGGGTTAGGGTTAGGGTTAGGGTTAGGGTTAGGGTTAGGGTTAGGGTTAGGGTTAGGGTTAGGGTTAGGGTTAGGGTTAGGGTTAGGGTTAGGGTTAGGGTTAGGGTTAGGGTTAGGGTTAGGGTTAGGGTTAGGGTTAGGGTTAGGGTTAGGGTTAGGGTTAGGGTTAGGGTTAGGGTTAGGGTTAGGGTTAGGGTTAGGGTTAGGGTTAGGGTTAGGGTTAGGGTTAGGGTTAGGGTTAGGGTTAGGGTTAGGGTTAGGGTTAGGGTTAGGGTTAGGGTTAGGGTTAGGGTTAGGGTTAGGGTTAGGGTTAGGGTTAGGGTTAGGGTTAGGGTTAGGGTTAGGGTTAGGGTTAGGGTTAGGGTTAGGGTTAGGGTTAGGGTTAGGGTTAGGGTTAGGGTTAGGGTTAGGGTTAGGGTTAGGGTTAGGGTTAGGGTTAGGGTTAGGGTTAGGGTTAGGGTTAGGGTTAGGGTTAGGGTTAGGGTTAGGGTTAGGGTTAGGGTTAGGGTTAGGGTTAGGGTTAGGGTTAGGGTTAGGGTTAGGGTTAGGGTTAGGGTTAGGGTTAGGGTTAGGGTTAGGGTTAGGGTTAGGGTTAGGGTTAGGGTTAGGGTTAGGGTTAGGGTTAGGGTTAGGGTTAGGGTTAGGGTTAGGGTTAGGGTTAGGGTTAGGGTTAGGGTTAGGGTTAGGGTTAGGGTTAGGGTTAGGGTTAGGGTTAGGGTTAGGGTTAGGGTTAGGGTTAGGGTTAGGGTTAGGGTTAGGGTTAGGGTTAGGGTTAGGGTTAGGGTTAGGGTTAGGGTTAGGGTTAGGGTTAGGGTTAGGGTTAGGGTTAGGGTTAGGGTTAGGGTTAGGGTTAGGGTTAGGGTTAGGGTTAGGGTTAGGGTTAGGGTTAGGGTTAGGGTTAGGGTTAGGGTTAGGGTTAGGGTTAGGGTTAGGGTTAGGGTTAGGGTTAGGGTTAGGGTTAGGGTTAGGGTTAGGGTTAGGGTTAGGGTTAGGGTTAGGGTTAGGGTTAGGGTTAGGGTTAGGGTTAGGGTTAGGGTTAGGGTTAGGGTTAGGGTTAGGGTTAGGGTTAGGGTTAGGGTTAGGGTTAGGGTTAGGGTTAGGGTTAGGGTTAGGGTTAGGGTTAGGGTTAGGGTTAGGGTTAGGGTTAGGGTTAGGGTTAGGGTTAGGGTTAGGGTTAGGGTTAGGGTTAGGGTTAGGGTTAGGGTTAGGGTTAGGGTTAGGGTTAGGGTTAGGGTTAGGGTTAGGGTTAGGGTTAGGGTTAGGGTTAGGGTTAGGGTTAGGGTTAGGGTTAGGGTTAGGGTTAGGGTTAGGGTTAGGGTTAGGGTTAGGGTTAGGGTTAGGGTTAGGGTTAGGGTTAGGGTTAGGGTTAGGGTTAGGGTTAGGGTTAGGGTTAGGGTTAGGGTTAGGGTTAGGGTTAGGGTTAGGGTTAGGGTTAGGGTTAGGGTTAGGGTTAGGGTTAGGGTTAGGGTTAGGGTTAGGGTTAGGGTTAGGGTTAGGGTTAGGGTTAGGGTTAGGGTTAGGGTTAGGGTTAGGGTTAGGGTTAGGGTTAGGGTTAGGGTTAGGGTTAGGGTTAGGGTTAGGGTTAGGGTTAGGGTTAGGGTTAGGGTTAGGGTTAGGGTTAGGGTTAGGGTTAGGGTTAGGGTTAGGGTTAGGGTTAGGGTTAGGGTTAGGGTTAGGGTTAGGGTTAGGGTTAGGGTTAGGGTTAGGGTTAGGGTTAGGGTTAGGGTTAGGGTTAGGGTTAGGGTTAGGGTTAGGGTTAGGGTTAGGGTTAGGGTTAGGGTTAGGGTTAGGGTTAGGGTTAGGGTTAGGGTTAGGGTTAGGGTTAGGGTTAGGGTTAGGGTTAGGGTTAGGGTTAGGGTTAGGGTTAGGGTTAGGGTTAGGGTTAGGGTTAGGGTTAGGGTTAGGGTTAGGGTTAGGGTTAGGGTTAGGGTTAGGGTTAGGGTTAGGGTTAGGGTTAGGGTTAGGGTTAGGGTTAGGGTTAGGGTTAGGGTTAGGGTTAGGGTTAGGGTTAGGGTTAGGGTTAGGGTTAGGGTTAGGGTTAGGGTTAGGGTTAGGGTTAGGGTTAGGGTTAGGGTTAGGGTTAGGGTTAGGGTTAGGGTTAGGGTTAGGGTTAGGGTTAGGGTTAGGGTTAGGGTTAGGGTTAGGGTTAGGGTTAGGGTTAGGGTTAGGGTTAGGGTTAGGGTTAGGGTTAGGGTTAGGGTTAGGGTTAGGGTTAGGGTTAGGGTTAGGGTTAGGGTTAGGGTTAGGGTTAGGGTTAGGGTTAGGGTTAGGGTTAGGGTTAGGGTTAGGGTTAGGGTTAGGGTTAGGGTTAGGGTTAGGGTTAGGGTTAGGGTTAGGGTTAGGGTTAGGGTTAGGGTTAGGGTTAGGGTTAGGGTTAGGGTTAGGGTTAGGGTTAGGGTTAGGGTTAGGGTTAGGGTTAGGGTTAGGGTTAGGGTTAGGGTTAGGGTTAGGGTTAGGGTTAGGGTTAGGGTTAGGGTTAGGGTTAGGGTTAGGGTTAGGGTTAGGGTTAGGGTTAGGGTTAGGGTTAGGGTTAGGGTTAGGGTTAGGGTTAGGGTTAGGGTTAGGGTTAGGGTTAGGGTTAGGGTTAGGGTTAGGGTTAGGGTTAGGGTTAGGGTTAGGGTTAGGGTTAGGGTTAGGGTTAGGGTTAGGGTTAGGGTTAGGGTTAGGGTTAGGGTTAGGGTTAGGGTTAGGGTTAGGGTTAGGGTTAGGGTTAGGGTTAGGGTTAGGGTTAGGGTTAGGGTTAGGGTTAGGGTTAGGGTTAGGGTTAGGGTTAGGGTTAGGGTTAGGGTTAGGGTTAGGGTTAGGGTTAGGGTTAGGGTTAGGGTTAGGGTTAGGGTTAGGGTTAGGGTTAGGGTTAGGGTTAGGGTTAGGGTTAGGGTTAGGGTTAGGGTTAGGGTTAGGGTTAGGGTTAGGGTTAGGGTTAGGGTTAGGGTTAGGGTTAGGGTTAGGGTTAGGGTTAGGGTTAGGGTTAGGGTTAGGGTTAGGGTTAGGGTTAGGGTTAGGGTTAGGGTTAGGGTTAGGGTTAGGGTTAGGGTTAGGGTTAGGGTTAGGGTTAGGGTTAGGGTTAGGGTTAGGGTTAGGGTTAGGGTTAGGGTTAGGGTTAGGGTTAGGGTTAGGGTTAGGGTTAGGGTTAGGGTTAGGGTTAGGGTTAGGGTTAGGGTTAGGGTTAGGGTTAGGGTTAGGGTTAGGGTTAGGGTTAGGGTTAGGGTTAGGGTTAGGGTTAGGGTTAGGGTTAGGGTTAGGGTTAGGGTTAGGGTTAGGGTTAGGGTTAGGGTTAGGGTTAGGGTTAGGGTTAGGGTTAGGGTTAGGGTTAGGGTTAGGGTTAGGGTTAGGGTTAGGGTTAGGGTTAGGGTTAGGGTTAGGGTTAGGGTTAGGGTTAGGGTTAGGGTTAGGGTTAGGGTTAGGGTTAGGGTTAGGGTTAGGGTTAGGGTTAGGGTTAGGGTTAGGGTTAGGGTTAGGGTTAGGGTTAGGGTTAGGGTTAGGGTTAGGGTTAGGGTTAGGGTTAGGGTTAGGGTTAGGGTTAGGGTTAGGGTTAGGGTTAGGGTTAGGGTTAGGGTTAGGGTTAGGGTTAGGGTTAGGGTTAGGGTTAGGGTTAGGGTTAGGGTTAGGGTTAGGGTTAGGGTTAGGGTTAGGGTTAGGGTTAGGGTTAGGGTTAGGGTTAGGGTTAGGGTTAGGGTTAGGGTTAGGGTTAGGGTTAGGGTTAGGGTTAGGGTTAGGGTTAGGGTTAGGGTTAGGGTTAGGGTTAGGGTTAGGGTTAGGGTTAGGGTTAGGGTTAGGGTTAGGGTTAGGGTTAGGGTTAGGGTTAGGGTTAGGGTTAGGGTTAGGGTTAGGGTTAGGGTTAGGGTTAGGGTTAGGGTTAGGGTTAGGGTTAGGGTTAGGGTTAGGGTTAGGGTTAGGGTTAGGGTTAGGGTTAGGGTTAGGGTTAGGGTTAGGGTTAGGGTTAGGGTTAGGGTTAGGGTTAGGGTTAGGGTTAGGGTTAGGGTTAGGGTTAGGGTTAGGGTTAGGGTTAGGGTTAGGGTTAGGGTTAGGGTTAGGGTTAGGGTTAGGGTTAGGGTTAGGGTTAGGGTTAGGGTTAGGGTTAGGGTTAGGGTTAGGGTTAGGGTTAGGGTTAGGGTTAGGGTTAGGGTTAGGGTTAGGGTTAGGGTTAGGGTTAGGGTTAGGGTTAGGGTTAGGGTTAGGGTTAGGGTTAGGGTTAGGGTTAGGGTTAGGGTTAGGGTTAGGGTTAGGGTTAGGGTTAGGGTTAGGGTTAGGGTTAGGGTTAGGGTTAGGGTTAGGGTTAGGGTTAGGGTTAGGGTTAGGGTTAGGGTTAGGGTTAGGGTTAGGGTTAGGGTTAGGGTTAGGGTTAGGGTTAGGGTTAGGGTTAGGGTTAGGGTTAGGGTTAGGGTTAGGGTTAGGGTTAGGGTTAGGGTTAGGGTTAGGGTTAGGGTTAGGGTTAGGGTTAGGGTTAGGGTTAGGGTTAGGGTTAGGGTTAGGGTTAGGGTTAGGGTTAGGGTTAGGGTTAGGGTTAGGGTTAGGGTTAGGGTTAGGGTTAGGGTTAGGGTTAGGGTTAGGGTTAGGGTTAGGGTTAGGGTTAGGGTTAGGGTTAGGGTTAGGGTTAGGGTTAGGGTTAGGGTTAGGGTTAGGGTTAGGGTTAGGGTTAGGGTTAGGGTTAGGGTTAGGGTTAGGGTTAGGGTTAGGGTTAGGGTTAGGGTTAGGGTTAGGGTTAGGGTTAGGGTTAGGGTTAGGGTTAGGGTTAGGGTTAGGGTTAGGGTTAGGGTTAGGGTTAGGGTTAGGGTTAGGGTTAGGGTTAGGGTTAGGGTTAGGGTTAGGGTTAGGGTTAGGGTTAGGGTTAGGGTTAGGGTTAGGGTTAGGGTTAGGGTTAGGGTTAGGGTTAGGGTTAGGGTTAGGGTTAGGGTTAGGGTTAGGGTTAGGGTTAGGGTTAGGGTTAGGGTTAGGGTTAGGGTTAGGGTTAGGGTTAGGGTTAGGGTTAGGGTTAGGGTTAGGGTTAGGGTTAGGGTTAGGGTTAGGGTTAGGGTTAGGGTTAGGGTTAGGGTTAGGGTTAGGGTTAGGGTTAGGGTTAGGGTTAGGGTTAGGGTTAGGGTTAGGGTTAGGGTTAGGGTTAGGGTTAGGGTTAGGGTTAGGGTTAGGGTTAGGGTTAGGGTTAGGGTTAGGGTTAGGGTTAGGGTTAGGGTTAGGGTTAGGGTTAGGGTTAGGGTTAGGGTTAGGGTTAGGGTTAGGGTTAGGGTTAGGGTTAGGGTTAGGGTTAGGGTTAGGGTTAGGGTTAGGGTTAGGGTTAGGGTTAGGGTTAGGGTTAGGGTTAGGGTTAGGGTTAGGGTTAGGGTTAGGGTTAGGGTTAGGGTTAGGGTTAGGGTTAGGGTTAGGGTTAGGGTTAGGGTTAGGGTTAGGGTTAGGGTTAGGGTTAGGGTTAGGGTTAGGGTTAGGGTTAGGGTTAGGGTTAGGGTTAGGGTTAGGGTTAGGGTTAGGGTTAGGGTTAGGGTTAGGGTTAGGGTTAGGGTTAGGGTTAGGGTTAGGGTTAGGGTTAGGGTTAGGGTTAGGGTTAGGGTTAGGGTTAGGGTTAGGGTTAGGGTTAGGGTTAGGGTTAGGGTTAGGGTTAGGGTTAGGGTTAGGGTTAGGGTTAGGGTTAGGGTTAGGGTTAGGGTTAGGGTTAGGGTTAGGGTTAGGGTTAGGGTTAGGGTTAGGGTTAGGGTTAGGGTTAGGGTTAGGGTTAGGGTTAGGGTTAGGGTTAGGGTTAGGGTTAGGGTTAGGGTTAGGGTTAGGGTTAGGGTTAGGGTTAGGGTTAGGGTTAGGGTTAGGGTTAGGGTTAGGGTTAGGGTTAGGGTTAGGGTTAGGGTTAGGGTTAGGGTTAGGGTTAGGGTTAGGGTTAGGGTTAGGGTTAGGGTTAGGGTTAGGGTTAGGGTTAGGGTTAGGGTTAGGGTTAGGGTTAGGGTTAGGGTTAGGGTTAGGGTTAGGGTTAGGGTTAGGGTTAGGGTTAGGGTTAGGGTTAGGGTTAGGGTTAGGGTTAGGGTTAGGGTTAGGGTTAGGGTTAGGGTTAGGGTTAGGGTTAGGGTTAGGGTTAGGGTTAGGGTTAGGGTTAGGGTTAGGGTTAGGGTTAGGGTTAGGGTTAGGGTTAGGGTTAGGGTTAGGGTTAGGGTTAGGGTTAGGGTTAGGGTTAGGGTTAGGGTTAGGGTTAGGGTTAGGGTTAGGGTTAGGGTTAGGGTTAGGGTTAGGGTTAGGGTTAGGGTTAGGGTTAGGGTTAGGGTTAGGGTTAGGGTTAGGGTTAGGGTTAGGGTTAGGGTTAGGGTTAGGGTTAGGGTTAGGGTTAGGGTTAGGGTTAGGGTTAGGGTTAGGGTTAGGGTTAGGGTTAGGGTTAGGGTTAGGGTTAGGGTTAGGGTTAGGGTTAGGGTTAGGGTTAGGGTTAGGGTTAGGGTTAGGGTTAGGGTTAGGGTTAGGGTTAGGGTTAGGGTTAGGGTTAGGGTTAGGGTTAGGGTTAGGGTTAGGGTTAGGGTTAGGGTTAGGGTTAGGGTTAGGGTTAGGGTTAGGGTTAGGGTTAGGGTTAGGGTTAGGGTTAGGGTTAGGGTTAGGGTTAGGGTTAGGGTTAGGGTTAGGGTTAGGGTTAGGGTTAGGGTTAGGGTTAGGGTTAGGGTTAGGGTTAGGGTTAGGGTTAGGGTTAGGGTTAGGGTTAGGGTTAGGGTTAGGGTTAGGGTTAGGGTTAGGGTTAGGGTTAGGGTTAGGGTTAGGGTTAGGGTTAGGGTTAGGGTTAGGGTTAGGGTTAGGGTTAGGGTTAGGGTTAGGGTTAGGGTTAGGGTTAGGGTTAGGGTTAGGGTTAGGGTTAGGGTTAGGGTTAGGGTTAGGGTTAGGGTTAGGGTTAGGGTTAGGGTTAGGGTTAGGGTTAGGGTTAGGGTTAGGGTTAGGGTTAGGGTTAGGGTTAGGGTTAGGGTTAGGGTTAGGGTTAGGGTTAGGGTTAGGGTTAGGGTTAGGGTTAGGGTTAGGGTTAGGGTTAGGGTTAGGGTTAGGGTTAGGGTTAGGGTTAGGGTTAGGGTTAGGGTTAGGGTTAGGGTTAGGGTTAGGGTTAGGGTTAGGGTTAGGGTTAGGGTTAGGGTTAGGGTTAGGGTTAGGGTTAGGGTTAGGGTTAGGGTTAGGGTTAGGGTTAGGGTTAGGGTTAGGGTTAGGGTTAGGGTTAGGGTTAGGGTTAGGGTTAGGGTTAGGGTTAGGGTTAGGGTTAGGGTTAGGGTTAGGGTTAGGGTTAGGGTTAGGGTTAGGGTTAGGGTTAGGGTTAGGGTTAGGGTTAGGGTTAGGGTTAGGGTTAGGGTTAGGGTTAGGGTTAGGGTTAGGGTTAGGGTTAGGGTTAGGGTTAGGGTTAGGGTTAGGGTTAGGGTTAGGGTTAGGGTTAGGGTTAGGGTTAGGGTTAGGGTTAGGGTTAGGGTTAGGGTTAGGGTTAGGGTTAGGGTTAGGGTTAGGGTTAGGGTTAGGGTTAGGGTTAGGGTTAGGGTTAGGGTTAGGGTTAGGGTTAGGGTTAGGGTTAGGGTTAGGGTTAGGGTTAGGGTTAGGGTTAGGGTTAGGGTTAGGGTTAGGGTTAGGGTTAGGGTTAGGGTTAGGGTTAGGGTTAGGGTTAGGGTTAGGGTTAGGGTTAGGGTTAGGGTTAGGGTTAGGGTTAGGGTTAGGGTTAGGGTTAGGGTTAGGGTTAGGGTTAGGGTTAGGGTTAGGGTTAGGGTTAGGGTTAGGGTTAGGGTTAGGGTTAGGGTTAGGGTTAGGGTTAGGGTTAGGGTTAGGGTTAGGGTTAGGGTTAGGGTTAGGGTTAGGGTTAGGGTTAGGGTTAGGGTTAGGGTTAGGGTTAGGGTTAGGGTTAGGGTTAGGGTTAGGGTTAGGGTTAGGGTTAGGGTTAGGGTTAGGGTTAGGGTTAGGGTTAGGGTTAGGGTTAGGGTTAGGGTTAGGGTTAGGGTTAGGGTTAGGGTTAGGGTTAGGGTTAGGGTTAGGGTTAGGGTTAGGGTTAGGGTTAGGGTTAGGGTTAGGGTTAGGGTTAGGGTTAGGGTTAGGGTTAGGGTTAGGGTTAGGGTTAGGGTTAGGGTTAGGGTTAGGGTTAGGGTTAGGGTTAGGGTTAGGGTTAGGGTTAGGGTTAGGGTTAGGGTTAGGGTTAGGGTTAGGGTTAGGGTTAGGGTTAGGGTTAGGGTTAGGGTTAGGGTTAGGGTTAGGGTTAGGGTTAGGGTTAGGGTTAGGGTTAGGGTTAGGGTTAGGGTTAGGGTTAGGGTTAGGGTTAGGGTTAGGGTTAGGGTTAGGGTTAGGGTTAGGGTTAGGGTTAGGGTTAGGGTTAGGGTTAGGGTTAGGGTTAGGGTTAGGGTTAGGGTTAGGGTTAGGGTTAGGGTTAGGGTTAGGGTTAGGGTTAGGGTTAGGGTTAGGGTTAGGGTTAGGGTTAGGGTTAGGGTTAGGGTTAGGGTTAGGGTTAGGGTTAGGGTTAGGGTTAGGGTTAGGGTTAGGGTTAGGGTTAGGGTTAGGGTTAGGGTTAGGGTTAGGGTTAGGGTTAGGGTTAGGGTTAGGGTTAGGGTTAGGGTTAGGGTTAGGGTTAGGGTTAGGGTTAGGGTTAGGGTTAGGGTTAGGGTTAGGGTTAGGGTTAGGGTTAGGGTTAGGGTTAGGGTTAGGGTTAGGGTTAGGGTTAGGGTTAGGGTTAGGGTTAGGGTTAGGGTTAGGGTTAGGGTTAGGGTTAGGGTTAGGGTTAGGGTTAGGGTTAGGGTTAGGGTTAGGGTTAGGGTTAGGGTTAGGGTTAGGGTTAGGGTTAGGGTTAGGGTTAGGGTTAGGGTTAGGGTTAGGGTTAGGGTTAGGGTTAGGGTTAGGGTTAGGGTTAGGGTTAGGGTTAGGGTTAGGGTTAGGGTTAGGGTTAGGGTTAGGGTTAGGGTTAGGGTTAGGGTTAGGGTTAGGGTTAGGGTTAGGGTTAGGGTTAGGGTTAGGGTTAGGGTTAGGGTTAGGGTTAGGGTTAGGGTTAGGGTTAGGGTTAGGGTTAGGGTTAGGGTTAGGGTTAGGGTTAGGGTTAGGGTTAGGGTTAGGGTTAGGGTTAGGGTTAGGGTTAGGGTTAGGGTTAGGGTTAGGGTTAGGGTTAGGGTTAGGGTTAGGGTTAGGGTTAGGGTTAGGGTTAGGGTTAGGGTTAGGGTTAGGGTTAGGGTTAGGGTTAGGGTTAGGGTTAGGGTTAGGGTTAGGGTTAGGGTTAGGGTTAGGGTTAGGGTTAGGGTTAGGGTTAGGGTTAGGGTTAGGGTTAGGGTTAGGGTTAGGGTTAGGGTTAGGGTTAGGGTTAGGGTTAGGGTTAGGGTTAGGGTTAGGGTTAGGGTTAGGGTTAGGGTTAGGGTTAGGGTTAGGGTTAGGGTTAGGGTTAGGGTTAGGGTTAGGGTTAGGGTTAGGGTTAGGGTTAGGGTTAGGGTTAGGGTTAGGGTTAGGGTTAGGGTTAGGGTTAGGGTTAGGGTTAGGGTTAGGGTTAGGGTTAGGGTTAGGGTTAGGGTTAGGGTTAGGGTTAGGGTTAGGGTTAGGGTTAGGGTTAGGGTTAGGGTTAGGGTTAGGGTTAGGGTTAGGGTTAGGGTTAGGGTTAGGGTTAGGGTTAGGGTTAGGGTTAGGGTTAGGGTTAGGGTTAGGGTTAGGGTTAGGGTTAGGGTTAGGGTTAGGGTTAGGGTTAGGGTTAGGGTTAGGGTTAGGGTTAGGGTTAGGGTTAGGGTTAGGGTTAGGGTTAGGGTTAGGGTTAGGGTTAGGGTTAGGGTTAGGGTTAGGGTTAGGGTTAGGGTTAGGGTTAGGGTTAGGGTTAGGGTTAGGGTTAGGGTTAGGGTTAGGGTTAGGGTTAGGGTTAGGGTTAGGGTTAGGGTTAGGGTTAGGGTTAGGGTTAGGGTTAGGGTTAGGGTTAGGGTTAGGGTTAGGGTTAGGGTTAGGGTTAGGGTTAGGGTTAGGGTTAGGGTTAGGGTTAGGGTTAGGGTTAGGGTTAGGGTTAGGGTTAGGGTTAGGGTTAGGGTTAGGGTTAGGGTTAGGGTTAGGGTTAGGGTTAGGGTTAGGGTTAGGGTTAGGGTTAGGGTTAGGGTTAGGGTTAGGGTTAGGGTTAGGGTTAGGGTTAGGGTTAGGGTTAGGGTTAGGGTTAGGGTTAGGGTTAGGGTTAGGGTTAGGGTTAGGGTTAGGGTTAGGGTTAGGGTTAGGGTTAGGGTTAGGGTTAGGGTTAGGGTTAGGGTTAGGGTTAGGGTTAGGGTTAGGGTTAGGGTTAGGGTTAGGGTTAGGGTTAGGGTTAGGGTTAGGGTTAGGGTTAGGGTTAGGGTTAGGGTTAGGGTTAGGGTTAGGGTTAGGGTTAGGGTTAGGGTTAGGGTTAGGGTTAGGGTTAGGGTTAGGGTTAGGGTTAGGGTTAGGGTTAGGGTTAGGGTTAGGGTTAGGGTTAGGGTTAGGGTTAGGGTTAGGGTTAGGGTTAGGGTTAGGGTTAGGGTTAGGGTTAGGGTTAGGGTTAGGGTTAGGGTTAGGGTTAGGGTTAGGGTTAGGGTTAGGGTTAGGGTTAGGGTTAGGGTTAGGGTTAGGGTTAGGGTTAGGGTTAGGGTTAGGGTTAGGGTTAGGGTTAGGGTTAGGGTTAGGGTTAGGGTTAGGGTTAGGGTTAGGGTTAGGGTTAGGGTTAGGGTTAGGGTTAGGGTTAGGGTTAGGGTTAGGGTTAGGGTTAGGGTTAGGGTTAGGGTTAGGGTTAGGGTTAGGGTTAGGGTTAGGGTTAGGGTTAGGGTTAGGGTTAGGGTTAGGGTTAGGGTTAGGGTTAGGGTTAGGGTTAGGGTTAGGGTTAGGGTTAGGGTTAGGGTTAGGGTTAGGGTTAGGGTTAGGGTTAGGGTTAGGGTTAGGGTTAGGGTTAGGGTTAGGGTTAGGGTTAGGGTTAGGGTTAGGGTTAGGGTTAGGGTTAGGGTTAGGGTTAGGGTTAGGGTTAGGGTTAGGGTTAGGGTTAGGGTTAGGGTTAGGGTTAGGGTTAGGGTTAGGGTTAGGGTTAGGGTTAGGGTTAGGGTTAGGGTTAGGGTTAGGGTTAGGGTTAGGGTTAGGGTTAGGGTTAGGGTTAGGGTTAGGGTTAGGGTTAGGGTTAGGGTTAGGGTTAGGGTTAGGGTTAGGGTTAGGGTTAGGGTTAGGGTTAGGGTTAGGGTTAGGGTTAGGGTTAGGGTTAGGGTTAGGGTTAGGGTTAGGGTTAGGGTTAGGGTTAGGGTTAGGGTTAGGGTTAGGGTTAGGGTTAGGGTTAGGGTTAGGGTTAGGGTTAGGGTTAGGGTTAGGGTTAGGGTTAGGGTTAGGGTTAGGGTTAGGGTTAGGGTTAGGGTTAGGGTTAGGGTTAGGGTTAGGGTTAGGGTTAGGGTTAGGGTTAGGGTTAGGGTTAGGGTTAGGGTTAGGGTTAGGGTTAGGGTTAGGGTTAGGGTTAGGGTTAGGGTTAGGGTTAGGGTTAGGGTTAGGGTTAGGGTTAGGGTTAGGGTTAGGGTTAGGGTTAGGGTTAGGGTTAGGGTTAGGGTTAGGGTTAGGGTTAGGGTTAGGGTTAGGGTTAGGGTTAGGGTTAGGGTTAGGGTTAGGGTTAGGGTTAGGGTTAGGGTTAGGGTTAGGGTTAGGGTTAGGGTTAGGGTTAGGGTTAGGGT